>NW_028317950.1:8192500-8346666 GCF_062004578.1 Staurois parvus | reverse complement strand
GTAATAATTTAATAACAGGTTTCTCATGTTGCCTAGAATTTCTTGTTTCTGGTTTCTGGGTTTTTTTCATACCCCCTGCAAGAGGCCCCTTGAAGTTTTTCATATTTCTCTTTTTATAATCCGTGGGGGGTTGTGTGTGGTGGGGGTGGCAGGAGCCGAAAGGACCAGTCTTGTGCGGGGAGGATCGGCAGGTTAGTTGAGTATATCTTTGGTGTCCTCTCCGCTAGAACAAAATGAGCATTTGGTACAGCCCTACTGCACAGGCCAAACAATTTTTCTGCTTTAAAGGATAAGTTCACCTTTCATAACATTACATGTTACACCCATATTCAGGGTCGCTTTGACAGCTAGCAGGGGATCTTCTTCTCCTGCTAGCTGTCACAATTTTTTAAAAAGTGGGGCTCCGCCCACCTGACCGCATCACTCATTTGAGGTATTCTGTGAAAACTACGAGTCCCAACAGCCTTAGCGGCTATCAGCTTGTAGTTCTCAATGAACTACCACGGCACTGTTATAGTTTATTGATGCTTCCTGTCAGTTTGTTGACTTGCTCATATAGGATGTATGGGCAAGCAGATATACTGACAGGTCTGCAGGAGTCCTGCATGGCACCAGCAATCAGCCAATGCTTTCTAGGTTCCTGCATGAAAAAATAATAAATGCATATTTTGTACCTGCCAGAAAAATGTGCATTTATTATTTTCTATCAAACGGTGAACTTATCCTTTAAGACAGCTATACATGGATCTTTTCCATGTATAAGTGGCTTGCTATGGGGGCACTCAGAGAAGAGGAGGAGCCAGGAGCACTGGCAGGGAACCTGAGAAGAGGAGGATCAGGGCTGCTCTGTGCAAAACCATGTATGCTTATTGGTGCTTTGTTATATTTAGATGCTCTACTCCCCTACCCACTCTGCTCCCTCAAACTCGAATAGAGCCCAAAATAGGACTGCTCACTTTATCTACATGTAGCACCCTCCTACATAGGTTGCTACAAAGGTTCATTAACTTTAGTCTTTTTGGCTCCTCTGTAATCAGTGGAGCAGTCAGTGAATGCTTTGGGCTGTTCTAGACTTCACTGGTTGCAGGTTCACATGCTTCCCTCTAACTTCTGGGGGATTTTAGAATTCAGTGCTAGGAGAGGCAAACCCACAGTCTGAATATTTATGTGGTCTTAGCCAATTCTTGGGGAAGGATAGGTAGGTGGCTAGGGAGTGCATAAATAGACTGAGGACTGAGGCTGCCCTGTTCTGGGGTGGGGGGTTGTTTGCTGAAAATTTCTGGAACGGACTAAGGGATTTTCTGGAGAGTCCATAGGAGAAATGCCTGGCTGATATTGGAAGGAAGCATCCAAGTATCCAGGGACATTTTGAGTACAGACCCAAGGGTATGATCCTAGTGACTGTGTGCTGTTACTATACCTTGTGCATCAGTGCCAGACTTTTTCAAATTTGGGACAGTTCTTACAGTGTATCCAGAGTTACTTATTCCCTTAGCAGCTACTAGAGGGACTGAACTAAGATGCTCTGCCAAAGTAAAGTGTTTCCTCTTATTACTGTACAGGGTTTTAGAGTATCCCACAGCTCCCTGCACCCCATCCACGTTCAATTTACAATAAAGCATCAAAATACAAACCCCTAGACTGTTCATTGAGCCAGAAATAGTGGTTGTTGATGTGTACTAGACTGCCCCAGCACTACGATGGGAAAAGAACCTGGGGCAAATCAGCGGGCCCTTTCAGAGTGAACGCAGCATGCAGAATTTGCTATTTCAGGATGCAGAGATTTGGTGATCCAGTCTGAACTCGGATCCTCCACTTCAGAAAAAATGGCCAAGGCATTTAGTCACATGGCCAGCTGCTATAGAATAGTAAAGCACCAGGCAAGTGTTTTGTGGTTTCTGCTACAATTTATGAGAAAGATGGAACGAGGGGGCTTATTTTGGCAATAGGTCTGCTTTACAGAAGCCAAATCAATAAGGTACTGAGGTGCCAACAAACTGTAATAGCTACTGTTGCTTAGTGAGAGGACAAGACAGAAAACATCTTTGTTACAAACTGGGGACCACATAGGTTAATTTTTTTCAGAAGAGTTAATTAAAAATATTGTTTTGTAACTTACATTTTTACTTCTAATTAGATCTCTGGGGAGTTCATGAAGTATGACACACCATGAATTACAAATGCAATTATATAAAAAGATAGCACAATTGGCAAACAGGTGCCTCATTATTTCCGAGTGTGACCTGGACCAAGAGACTGAGTAAGTCATATGGGTATGGTCTATGATGTTTTTTTATCCATTTGAATAATTATGTTTAATTATCCATTGTTTGCAATGAAACTGTTCCTATTTATTAGCTGTTTTAAAGCGGTATTAAACCCAAAATCAAAATTGTATAATATTGCTTCTTATCATCATTGGATGTGGTAGCTGCATTCTTTTACTTTTCTTTGGCTTTCTTCCCTCTGTTTTCACCTGGTGATCCAGCCAGCAAATCTGTTGCTTTTCAGAAGCGCAAGCTCTCCAGCAGAATGTATCAGTTTACACGGATGAGACAAACCATTTCCTCCCTTATTATGTAACATTTGTTATGCACTGGTAAGCTATTATACTATGTAATCAAGTTGTTCCTGGAACTGTATTTTCTTGCAAAAATGTACAAAAATTATGAAACAGAAAATTACTAAGCTAACATACTGTAATTTGAAAGTTTTTAATTAAAGGATACAATCATTTAAAACTGTTTATTTTTATTTCAAAAGAAAAATTATTATCAATAATGAATTCATAAAAGAAATTAGACATAACATTACACTTCAATATACAATATAGTAAAAACTTACTATAACAAAAACAAGAAATTGTTTTGATCATTAAAAAGTGCCAAATTATATAGATTTACAGAATGGATGGACTTCAATATCAGCTTCATAGTTCTCCTACCAGCCTATAAATATACGTTTTAAAGTGACTGTTCATGGAGCTGCTGACAGATCAGTGTACATCAGGGAGGTAAGATCAGCTATGCACATCTGACCACTCCCAAGGGCTGTCAGACAGTCCTCAGTTTCTATGCACATTGCACATTTACCGAGACATACAAATTTCTTCCACATCACAGATAACTCACATATCCCTTAAAGCTGAACTACAGGAATCCTAAAAATCCTCACTTGCTGTGGGGCTTTGCCTATACTGCAAGGGTTACCTGCTCCTTTATGACTAGGGGACTTTGAAAAGCACTTTTACTTACCCAATCTTCTGCTCCTGCAGAACCATCCCCAATGCAAGGAAGGATTTGTAGGTTTCCTGGAGTTGGGCTTTAAAGTGGACAAAATCATTAACTTTACAAGCATAAATTCCTGATGTGTCAATAGTATCATTTTCCACCTTTTTTTTTATTAATCTCAATTGCTGACAAAGAGATTTATGAAGCCAGAAAGTGTGCGTCATGCTCAACTTTTGCAGTTTAAACTTTAGTTTCCTCTCTCACTTGATCAACAAATAGTTTTGTCATAGGTTTTCACTTAAAGCGGAGTTCCACTCACTCTGTAAAAAAATAAAAGTCAGCAGCTACAAAAACTGTAGCTGCTGACTTTTAAAAAACAGCCGCTCACCTGTCCCACGGTAGCACGTTGCCCCCCGCCGCAGCCCGTTTCACCAGCTGTCCTATATTCCAGGGGCCGGCATCTTCAGTGTTGGCACCCGGCTGTGACAGCTTGCAGTTTCACAGTCGGGTGCCCACTGCGCATGCGCGAGTAGCGCTGAGCTTCCTGAATGGCCCTGTTGTCTTCTGGGACCTGTCACGTGTCCCACAAGACTTTGGGGAGGGAGGGTAGGAGGACAACTTCCGCTTCCGATCACCTAGGCGATTGCAGCGGAAGTGGAAGCTGGTACCTGTCAATTTCGGGTAACCGTTCTCCCCCCCACTCCCCAAAGGTGCCAATTCTTAATGGGGAGTGGGGGACCAATCTTTGAAGCAGAACTTCCCCTTTTGGGTAGAACTCCACTTTAGGTAGCCCCTGCATATGCATATGCATTTATTGATGCTTAGTTTAAATTGCCAAGGTGTGTGACAAGTTTAGGTAAGTCAAGCTGGCAGGGGAAGAGGACATCTTATTTACCTTCAAGCCTCTTAACTTTGTAAAGCAAGCCTGTCAAAAAACTAAGATTTCCCATGTATGCTGTGCCTGTAAAGTGAGTGAATTTTTACTCTCCTGGCGACAAACTCTGATCCAGGGAATCTCCAGCTCAAGTCTTCTGCAGAAACCAAGTGTCAATATCCTGGCCTCCTCAGAACTCTGTATTAGGATACAATGTACTGGTATGCTGCAGAGCGGGCTGTGAACAGGTATGTTAAGCTGTGCAAAGGAGACTGGTGTCAGAACCAGGATCTGAACCTGGGACCCCTGCATCTGGCAGTAGCTCTTCTTGCTGAGCCACCTGGGAAAGCATCCTGTCTGAACCCTTGGATAATCTTGCTTTGCACCTTGTTTCTTGTGAACATTGAACTCCTTGATCTTCCCATGAACTTAAATGTCTCTGCACTTCCCGTTTGCCAGATTATTGTGCTCTCTCCAGCTAATATTTTGCTCATTTGGCAAATGTACAAGAAGAAATCTTTCTAGCGAAAATGTAATCAGAGTCCCCTTTAGTAACTGTTGATATAATCTTAAGAAAATCCTATAGATATACTTTAATTTTTGCTGACCTTTGGTAGGTATCTTTTACATCTGTTCTTACACCTCTGCTAGCAACTGCATTTCTCTTCACAAATATTTAGAATTACATTGGTTAGATCCTTCAACAAATTTGAGAATCTAGTATATCTTTAACCATTTGAATACCGGGCAATTTTACACCTTCCTGCCCAGGCCATTTTTCAGGTTTCAGAGCTCTCACACTTTGAATGACAATTGCGCGGTCATACAACATTGTACCCAAACTAAAATTTTATCATTTTCTTCACACAACTAGAGCTTTCTTTTGGTGGTATTTAATCACAGCTGGGGTTTTTATTTTTTACTAAATTATCAAAAAAAGACCAACAATTTTGAAAAAAAAACACGTTTGTCTTTGTTTCTGTTATAAAAGTTTGCAAATAAATAATTGTTCTTCATAAATTTAGGCCAATATGTGTTCTACTACATGTCTTTGGTGAAAATAACCCAAATTAGGATGTATTTTTTAGTTTGTAGGAAAGTTATAGAGTTCACAAACTATGGTATAGATCTGAATATTGATCAATCCTGAAGTACTGACGGCCAATCTAATTTCTTGAGGTCCAAGAATGTCAGAACAGTACAGATATCCCCCAAATGACCCCTTTTTGCAAAGTAGACAGTCCGACGTACTTCATAAGAGGCATGGCGAGTTTTTTGAAGTTGTATTTTTTTTGTCATAATTTTTCAGAAAATTAAAAAATGCAAAAAATTATTTTCACAATTTTTTTTTTTACATACTGTCACCAGTGCAGTACAGCGTCTTCATATAACTGGCATGGCGGTGATCAGGGACACTGACTGGTGACAGTATGAAAAAAAAAATTTTTTACATTTTTTTTTACATTTTACTATAGTAACATTGTACTACTTTGGGGAAATGATCAGTGTTTTTTTTTTTTTTTTTTACACAATTTGCTTATAGCAAAGAATTACTTTGCTATAAGCAAGCATTTACCTGAATGACCGATTCATTCAGGGGTTTTTTTTTTGTGCTTAGCTGTGATTTGGCCACAGCTAATCACATGACCATTCACAGCTAGACAGTAGTATACAATGGATGGCATGAATGAAGCCATCCATTGTATACAACTGTCATGTGACCTGCTGTGATTGGTCACAGCAGGTCACATGGTACCGGCAAAGGGGCCGATACTCAGATCAGCGGCGCGATCTGTCACCGGCTGTGTACCTCGGACACAGCCGATGACAGATCGCGCCGCTGTGCGGCTCTGCAACCGCGAAAAGTGCACATGTGCGGGAGGACGCCATTAGGCGTCCAACCCGGAAATCCAGTACATTTTACCGGCCGCCTTTTGGCTATTGGCCAGGCGTGTATTGGTTAATTTATTACAGAGAAACACAAGCACTAAAGATTCAGTTCAAAATCAGCCCATACATTATTCAGTTTTTTTCGTTCAACCAGTGGGTTGAATGAAAAAAAATAACCTGATTCCCCCATCCACACACTTGATATGTATAGGAAATTCAAATGCTCTGTCTTTGCATTCTGACACCAGGGAGACCTCCCCTCTATCAGAATACACTGATCAGAGCTGCAGGCTATAGCTGGTAACACTGATTGGGCAGGAAAAATCCAACAGGGTTGTTGTACAGATGTTGATCGGTAGATCGAATTCTGTACAAACACGGTGCCTATACATGGTTCCAGCTGAACCTGCTGAATTTCACTCCATGTATGGGCAGCTTAACAGGTTCCCTCCCGGCCTATAGCCAGATAGCGGCCTGCAAAACACCTTGTTCCTCCGGGTGGACGCCATATGGCATTCTTTCATGCATGCGCAGTTTGCCTGTTCGCAGAGCCGCACAGCGGCGCGATCTGTCACCGGCCTTGTATCTTGGACACGGCCGATGACAGATCTGTGTACCGGCCCCATTGCTGGTAATATGTGACCTGCTGTGACCAATCACAGCAGGTCACATGACAGTTGTATACAATGGATGGCTTCCTTTCATGCCATCCATTGTATACAAGTGTGGCTAGCTGTGAATGGTCACAGTGATCACATGCACAAGCTGGGCCAATCACAGCCCAGCTGTGTCATGTGATTAGCTGTGGCCAAATCACAGTTAAGAAAAAAAAAACCCTGAATGAATCGATGTCATTCAGGTAAATGCTTGCTTATAGCAAAGTAATTCTTTGCTATAGGCAAATTGTGTAAAAAAAAAAAAAAATACTGATCACTTCCCCAAAGTAGTACAATGTTACTACGGTAACATTATACTACTTTGGTCATAGTGAAATATGAAAAAAAAATCTTAAAAAATGTAATAAAAAATATTAAATAAATAAATAAATAAAAATTTTAAAAATTATTATTTTTTTTTTTTTTGTAGTGTCACCAGTCAGTGTCCCTGATCACCGCCATACCAGTTATATGATGACGCTGTACTGCACTGGTGACAGTATGTAAAAAAAAAATTGTGAAAATAATTTATTTTATTTCTTCATTTCTAAAAAATTATGACAAAAAAATTACAACTTCAAAAAACTCGCCATGCCTGTTATGAAATACGTTGGGCTGTCTACATTGCAAAAAAGGGTCATTTGGGGGATATCTGTACTGTTCTGACATTCTTGGACCTCAAAAAATTAGATTGGCCGTCAGTACTTCAGGATTGATCAATTTTCAGATCTATACCATAGTTTGTGAACTCTATAACTTTCCTCCAGACTAAATCAGACTAAATCATAAATACTAATTTGGGTTATTTTCACCAAAGACAGACATGTAGTAGAATATATTTTGGCCTAAATTTATGAAGAACAATTATTTATTTGCAAACTTTTATAACAGAAACAAAGAAAAACTTGTTTTTTTTCAAAATTTTTGGTCTTTTTTTGATAATTTAGCAAAAAATAAAAACCCCAGCTGTGATTAGATACCACCAAAAGAAAGCTCTAGTTGTGTGAAGAAAATTATAAAATTTTAGTTTGGGTTCAGTGTTGTATGACCGCACAATTGTCATTCAAAGTGTGAGAGCGCTGAAACCTGGAAAATGGCCTGGGCAGGAAGGGGGTAAAAGTGCACGGTATTGAAGTGGTTAAGGGTGTACAGTAGAGAAGAGAAAAGAGTTGTAAAACAAGAAAGGCAACAAACAAAAAATAACATTGCAGGCTAAAGCCCTGTATACATGTTGAGAATATCAGACAAATGATCAAATGGCAGAATAACAATTCAAAAGTGATGTAATATATTTGTATTGTATTTGCGGACGAAATCTGTACTAGTTAAACAATAATCTGCTATCATATGGCAAAAATGTTTGCGCGTGTCCCTTTGAGTAATTTTGTATGATTACTGTGTACTAACGATCAGATTATCGTCCGATCGCTTTGAAAGCAGCATTTTTCATATGATTTTCTGATCGTGTGTACGGGGCTTAAGTGGTCCGGGTCTTTTACAGCTGCAGTATTGCCCCTGTGGACAAACAAAATTTATTGTGACAAATTGTGTGTCTAAAGGACCAACAAATGTATTTAAACCTTAAATATATATTTTCTTTGTGGTTCTTTAAGATTGGAAACAAGAAATCTGAAAGCATGTGTGATGCCAATGAAACTGAGTTTTCGGAGTTCCTCTTGCTTGGATTTCATGAGTTCCACAATCTTAAGGTTCTATTGTTCTTCCTCTTTCTTTTTTTTTATCTTTTGATAGTGACTGAAAACTGTCTGATTATCACAATTGTGTCATCTTGCCAACACCTTCATGTCCCCATGTACATCCTTCTCCGGAACCTGGCACTGACGGACATTCTCTTAACTTCTAACATCATGCCAAAATTGTTAGAGGTGACTTGGTTAGGCGGGACAGTCATATCCAAAATGAGCTGCTTCTTACAACTCTACTTCCTTTGCATCGCAGCCTATATACAATCTTTGGTTCTTACAGCAATGGCTTTCGACAGATACTTAGCCATTTGTTACCCTCTCCAATATTCTTCTGTTATGAATCAGAAACTCTTCTTTCACCTGGCATTTTGGCCTTGGGCCATCCCCATCATCCTGCTTATAAGTGAAACAGTTTTAGTAAGCCAGATTGGTTTTTGTGGTTCCAGAGTCCTAGACCATTTCTACTGTGATGTTGTTCCCATTTTGGAAATTGCCTCTACAAACACTTCTAAAGTACAGTTCGAAGACTTTTTAATGACAGTTCTTTTGTCATTTATACCCTTTGTTCTTGTTGTTATATCCTATATATGTATAGTAAATGCTATCATCAAGATCAAGTCAAGTGACGGTAGACGGAAAGCCATTTCAACAAGCAGTTCCCATCTTGCGGCTGTGTGCACCTATTTTGGACCTATAATCACCATCTATATGTTTCCAGTAGGGGAGAGCACACCTTATGAAAATAAAATGAAATCTTTGCTATATACAACCATAACCCCTTTAATTAACCCAATGCTTTATAGCATGAGAAACCACGAGATCAAGAAAGCTGCACAGTTACTGTTTCAGAACAGAGTGCTTTTCTTAAAGTCATTATAAAGAACTGAGAGGAGGAGGTTCGGTCCGCTCTGTGCAAGGCCATTGAAACCAAATTTTTGGCTTTACATTAACACAGTGCCCCATGTCACCTGCCACCTGCATAATGGCAATGTATGAAGGTGATTGCAATAAAGCTAAATGGTGTCTGCTATTACTTTATTCTGTTTACCATTCAGGGCAAAGTGACAGATTCTGGTAGAAGTGGTGGGGAGCACAGCAAAGGTGAGCATCAGCAGGGGTGAGGAAATTTCAAGATAACCTATTACTTTGAACAGAATGAAACAAGTAACAGATTACCTTTCACCACTAGAAAATTACATAGAACCCCAAACAATATATATGTTCAGAGAGCAAAGTCCTTTTTTTTTTTTGCACAGCGGTTTATCAAATGCAAATTTTCAGTAAAAAAATGCTTTAATGTATTTTAACACACAAAAACACAATATAATACCCATATTTTTTGTAAAATATAAAAGATGATATTGCACAGAATAAAGAGATACCTAATATGTCACACTTTTAAACTGGGTACACTCATGGAACGTCGACAAACTATGGTACCTAAAAATCTCCACAGATGATGATTTAAAAGCCTTTATAGGTTACCACTTTAGAGTTACACAGGAGGTCTGGCACTAGAATTATTACTCTCACTCTGATGTTGATGATGATACCCCATATGTGTGGTGCAGTTACCCTTTATATATGCATGCAGGACTCCTATGCACATTTACATTTGGATGCAAGCATGGGGGAACAGGAATGCTTTAATTATTTTGTAATGTTATTATTTTTTTAAATTTATTTTTACACTGTCTCTTAATTTTTTTTAAATTGAACTTTATTGATATTAGACCTCAGATCTATCTTCTGCACTCCAAAGCATCTAATCAAACCAAGAACAGTTTGGCTGCTTTACAAGCAGTCACAAAATCACAGTCACAATCAAGTCACAAAATCCTTGTCATTTGCAGTTTCTGATGTCACAGAATAGGGAAAGGAACTTCTGCTCCTTCCACTTTTTACTATGCATCTGACATGTTGCATCAGTCCCTAGCTCTCCTGCTGGAATGAGAGCTGGGAAAGGCGGCAGGTGGTGGTGGGAGAGGAGACCCCCTTTCCGCTGCCTGTAAAAGTGATCGGGCAGCTGTATAGCCACTCGGACCTCTTTTACATTGTAGTCCATCGCCAGCTTAAAGGTTTGATGTCAGGATCATAGCTGTAGCCATGATCCTGGTATTACCACTTCTCAACTAGGATATATATATACTGTATATATATATATATATATATATATACAGTATGTATGTCATTCAGGAAGTGGGTAAAACTCAGCTATTTCCAAAAAAAGAGTTTTTTTGCTTTGGCATGGGAACGTGTTAGAACGCAGCGCCACAAAGACAGAAAGTTGTAAGAAATATCTCCATTGGAGAAAAAGGACAATATCAATATTATCTTTATTCTTACTTATCTTTGCATTCCAGGGAGAGAAAGAAAGAGAAAATTCCCTAATAAGGCCACATGTAGCTCAAAGAGACCTCAGAGCTGATTTACACATGTGCGGTGCGGATTGAAGCTCAAGTTTCACAGCTAATTGATACAGTAGTTCTTCACAGGTTTACTTCAGGTTCATAACAGGATTAGCTCAGGATCTTATCTTGTTCACACATATGCAGTTTAGAAAAGGTTCCCATAGAAATCAATAGCCTGAACCTGAACCGGACTGCATTTCTCAGAAATCGGACAGGATGCTTTATAAAAAAGAGGTTGTGACTTTGTTCCCATTCTAGCCAAAACTCAATATAAGAATCCGCTGCCCTCCACTGTCAACTGTAATGTATAATTATGTATGTCACTTCCTGCCTCTGGGGTTGTTGGGAAAAGATCCTGGAAGGAGGAAGTGGAGAGAGAGAGTGAGAGATAGAGAGAGAGAGACATACTAATACCAGATCAGAAAAGATGATTATTGCCAGATAACTAGGACTCTCTTCCAGGCTGGTTGGGTAATGGCTGGATGGTCTCCTCATCACCACACATATTGTCTTTAGGTCTCTGACACAAAGACAGACTCTGCATCATTCTCAAAGACCCCTTCAATGGGACTGCAACATTCATCTGAAGGTATTTATATAAATACCTATATATACCTGGATATATAATCATGGCCAAAAATATTGGCACATGTGCATTTTTGTCAGCTAATGCACCACTTCGCCCAGTAAATTGTGGCAATTACAAATGTTTAGGCATTCTTATGTTTATTTCTTTGTTTATATTGGTATGACACAAACAGTGGATAAACAAAAAGCCAAATCTGACAAATTCCACGCAAAACTCCAAAAATGGAGCTAGTTTCCCTGGACGTGGACAAAAGAGAAAAATTGATCAAAGATTGCAATGAAGAATTGTTTGAATGGTGGATAAAGAGCCTCAATCAACTTCTAGACAGATTCAAGCTGACCTTCAGGCACAAGGTACAACCATGTCAGCTTTCACTTTATGTTGCCATTTGAATGAACAGGGACGCTATGGTTGGAGACTCAGGAGGACCCCATTGCTGACACAGAAACATAAAAAAGCCAGATTGAAGTTTGCCAAAACTTACCTAAGAAAGCCAAAATCCATTTGGGAGAATGTGTTGCGGAAAGACGAAACAAAATTACAGCTTTTTGGTAAAGCCCATCATTCTGCTTATAGAAAAAGACATGAGGCCATTAAAGAAAAGAATACAGTCCCTACAGTCAAACATGGTGAAGGTTCACTGATGTTTTGGGGTTGCGCTGCTTTAGGCACTGGATGTCTTGACAGTGACATGAAATCTGAAGACTAGCAAAGAATTCTGGGGTGCAATGTAGAGCCCAGTGTCAGAAAGTTGGGTCTCCGTCAGAAGTCATGCGTCATACAGCAGGACAATGACTAAAAGTACGTCAAAAAAGCACTCAAATAGTTTCAGACAAAGAGTACTGAAATAGCAACAATGAGTCCAGAATCCCATAGAGCACCTGTGGAGAGATCTCAAAACAGCAGTTGGGAAAAAGCACCCTTTTAATCTAAGAGACCTGGAGCAGTTGGCGAAAGAAGAGAGATCCAAAATTCCAGAGAGAGGTGTAAGAAACTCATTGATGATTCCAGGAAGCAATTGATTTCAGTTATTTTTTCCAAGGGATGTGCTACCAAATATTAAATTGAGGGTGCCAATAGTTTTGTCCAGTCCATTTTGGGGGGTTTTTATGGAATGTGTCAGATTTGGTTTTTTGTTTCTCCACTCTTTTGTGTAATACCAATACAAACAAAAGAAATAAAATGAGAATGCCTAAACATGTGTAATTGCAACAATTTTCTGGGCGAAAATCTGACAGAAATTCAAGGGTGCCAATATTTTTGGCCATGACTATATGCGCAAACTTTCACCAGGGCTCCTATCAGGCCCTTTGCTGATAATATCTGTTTGAACATTAGATATATGTACAGTTGGACATGCAGCTGAAGAGCTCCTGCCATCCTGTAATTAATACGTTGTCATCCGGACTCTATTGGGACGGTGAGACCCTCTGATCTCCCTGATCTCTACCCCCACCCTCTGCTCTTCCGATGCTATCCAGGAGCCGTTCTGCCAAGCAGGAACCCCCTACCCATCCCTCCCTGGCTCCAACCACGCAACTAGACGCCATCTTGGACGAGCGGCTGCAGGATTTGCTAGTGGAGATGGACATGGACCCGGGTGATCCCTCTGTCCCATGCACTCCGATCCGGGTGGCACCCACAGATCCTCTGATATCTTCCTCAGGTGGTACATTAACCATCCTGGCGGCTATTGAACAAAGCAAAACCTCCCTCTTGGTATGCATAGATAAGCTGGCTGAAGAATGTAATTTAATCCGTGCTGATTTGGATAAATTTAAAGGCCGCATCACTGAAACTGAATCCAAACTCTCTACTACAGAGGATTTTACTGCAAATCACGCCAATTCTATAGCTGTTTTGGAAAGCAGACGGCCAAAGCAGATGACGCCAAAAATAGACTTAGACGCAATAACGTCAGGATACTGGGTCTTCCTGAGGGTGCGGAAAGCGAGAAGCCATCAGAATTTGCAGAATTATTTTTTAAAGAAATCCTTGATCCCCTATCTGTTTTATCCACTTATGTGTTGGAAAGGGCACACAGGGTACCCCCTGGCCGCAGTATACCAGGTAACAATCCTCGCCCATTCCTGGTGCGTTTTCTAAATTACCACGACAGAGATATCATCCTTTCTGAGGCCAGGAAACGCCTGCTTTACAATTTGGAAATGTTTTCATTATGTTATTCCTGGATTTTTCAGCTGAATTACAGAAGAAAAGGAAAATTTTACTGATATTCGCAGACACCTTCGTGACAAAAATATTAAATACAGTATGTTATATCCCAGTTGCTTTCGTGTGCAATATGAGGAATTCTCCCGTTTTTGACTCCCCTACCGATGCAGATGGATGGCTTTCTACTCTGCGGTAACTATTGGTTTCCTAAGAAGTCATGCTTGTTTGTTTGCACTACTTTATATTCGGCCTTGCGTTACCTCCATGGGGCCCCACTTTCTGTTAACGGAAGTTCTCTCTTTTTGGTCTACCCCATTGGCGATGATCCTGTTTCTTATCTAGCTCTGGATGCAGCTTGGGCAAGTCCCGTGATTTACCAGGAATTGCAGTATAGCCGGTGAATCCTTATCTCATCAGTATGGAGAAGGTTTAGGCCATTTCCATCAGATGTTCTGCGGATGACCATAATCCTATACTTGAGCTCTTTGGCCTTGGCTCGTCCATTGATGATCTACCCCCCCACCCCATTCTCAGTTCTTCCCTGAAGACGTTGATTCGCAGGACTACCCTGTTGTTTTAGCCTAGTTGCTGTTGTAGGGAAGGACTTCAAGTTTTGTTAAGGGTATAAAACTGACCGGTCAGTTGTTGGGGTTACTGGTCAGTAGGGTGGTTCTACTATTGTTTTTTTTGTGGTCGGTAGGGGGCTATCGAGGCCCCCCCCCTCTAGGGCTGGTGGCCTTCTCCCCCTATTGGCCCTTTCCTTCACTTCCCTTTTTTGCTCACTTGGGTGGTCTATGGCCCTCCTTCCGTTATTTCTTATATTGGATATTTAATGGAGCTTAGAGTGATCTCATGGAATGTCCAAGGTTTAAACCATTAATTTAAATGGTCCCTAATGTTTAAATTTCTCCAATCTCTCAAACCACATATTTTTTTTTGCAAGAAACTTATCTCCTGGGTAGTTAAATATTATCCATCCGTAGGGCCTGGGTGCAATAGGCTTTTCATGCTACGTATTTTAGTTATGCAAGAGGGGTTGCTATACTCTTGAATAAATCCATACAGTGTACTGTAGTGCAGGTATGTTTAGATCCTGGGGGAAGATTTATTATTTTAATCCTAGAGATTGCATTGTGAAATATGCTTTTGTCAATGTTTATTTGCCACCACCTTTCTCTGCTGAGGTATTATATAAGTCACAGGAACGGCTGGCCCCGATACAGGTCTCTGAGGCGATTATTGCTGGTGACTTTAATACGGTACTTGACATCTCTTTGGACTCCTCGAACCCTTGGAGGACTGTCTGTCCGGATTTAGAGTTTGACTTTGGTCTTTGGTTTGACTGAGCCGTGGAAGCTTCAACATCCTGGGGTATGTTACTACTCATGTTTCTCGGCAACTTACAGGTCGGCCTCTAGAATTGATCTTGCATTTGGCTCTCGTTCACTGTCCAGGTCAGTGTAGGGGGTTGCTTACCTACTGGCAGGTATCTCTGATCATTCCCCCCTAGAGTTGACATTGAGGTTGGGAAGAGGGAGCCACTCGGGATGTTTGAGACTGGATCCTAAGTGGATTCGCAACACCAAAGTACAAGAGTTGTTATCTGGGTCCTGCTCTCAGTTTTGGGAAATTAATGCCCAGTCTACCTCCCCTCTGTTAGATAGGAACGCTTTCAAGGCTTCTACATGAAGGCAATATATCTCAGCCATTAAATCAGCAAGGAAGGTTTTCACCAGCACCACTTCTTTGTTGGAACTTAATGTTGCCAATATGGTTTCTAAATTTGTGGACTCCCCTACTGAGGACAATTATGCCGAGTTGGCTGGGGCCTGCAGGGAGCTGGAAGTACATTTTATGTCCCTGTCCCATGCGGATGCAGCCCTTCTTGTGGGCAGATTGTTTGAATCTGGTGCTAAGAATGGCAAATTGTTGGCAAATTTAGTGGCTGTCTCATCAGCAGACAATAATTCCTCGACTTTTGTCCTCTATGGATGACCTCCTTTTAGAGCAATCTCAGATCCTGCAGGAATTTAGAAATTATTTTCAGTCTCTTTATAGTACTCATCCCTCTCCAGATCCCATGGTCTTGGGGGATAGATTTGGGAGCCTTTCCCTGCTGCGTTTGTCGAACATTGATGCGGCTGAACTTGACAAAGAAATCACTATCTCGGAAATTGAGGCAGCTATTCGTTCATTCCCACCCAATAAAACCCCCGGGCCGGACGGATTGCCTGGGGACTGGTATAAATTATATATTTCAGATCTGGCATGGCATATTTATGATATCTTCAGGGAAAGCTTGGCCCAGGGTGTTCTCCCCCCTCCATGTATCAGGCTCACATTGTCTTGATACCGAAGCCTGGTAAGGATGCTCTATGCTGCTCCTCCTATAGACTCATATCACTATTGAATTATGATTTAAAAATTCTGACTAAAATTTTAGCACAGAGGTTGAGGAAACTCCTTCCTTCTCTCCTAAGTATGGACCAGACTGGGTTTATTCCTGGGAAATCTACTGATATTAATTTGCGACGCGTTTTGTCACATATTCAATTCCCTTCGGCAGAGTCATCCTCCCGGGTGATGCTCATGCTTGACGTTGAAAAGGTGTTTGACTCTGTTGACTGGGTTTATATGTCTAAGGTGTTGGAGCTGATGGGTTTTGGTCAGCATTTTAGTTCCTGGTTAAGCATTTTATATAGTGATCCCCAAGCCCAGATCAAATTGGGTGGTGACCTTTCTTACCCTTTCCCTGTGGGTAGGGGAATGAGACAGGGGTGCCCTCTTTTCCCTGCCATCTTCGCATTGGTTAGGAGCTCTTGGCTCAGGCCTTGTGGATGTCCCCCGAGGTTCAGGGCATACAGGTGGCCACTTTTACTGAGAAAGTGGGTCTATATGCAGATGATATGGTCCATCCCTTAAGACGGCCTTGGCCCTGATTTCTGATTTCTTGCCATTATCAGGACTAAGGGTTAACTGGGATAAATCTCAAATTCTCCCTATAGACCATGGTTCTAAAACTGTACTTGATACTGACATCCCCTTGCAGTGGACCTCTACAATGAAATATTTGGGTATTGTGGTTTCATCAAACCCCTTAGATTTCTGTAGGCTCAATATATTGCTGTTACTTTTGAGGGCGAAGCAATGTATGGCGTCATAGATTAACCTTCCTCTCTCCCTCATAGGTAAGATTACCTTAGTTAAAATGAAACTCCTTCCTCCATGTACTCTGACATACTCCAGTGTGGATTCTACGGAACTACTTCAAACAGTTTGATACAGCAGTAATCTCTTTCCTGTGCGGTTCGAGGCAGCCAAGATTTAAACTAAGGGTGCTGCAGAGACCCTGGACTGAGGGAGGATTGGCCTGCCCTGATTTATATTCCTATTACCTTGCGGTGTTGCTCTCTCATACGCACAACTGGATAGTGGCTGATGAGACCAATGCTGCTGTGGTATTGGTGGCAGCTTTCATGGGCTCTTATGAAGCCCTCCGTAACCTGTTATATAGGGGTTCAGCCACACCTCTTCCATTACTATGGCTATGAGAGCGGTCCTTCGGGCCTGGCGGTTGCATTTTCCCAAGTCCCGAGTTTGGTCGCCCCACACTCCTTATGGCTGAGTCCCTCTTTAAAAGAATTCTTTCTTTTCCCTGACCCTCAGGTCTGTACATTGAAAAATGTCAAGTCTGCAGCAGATATGTGAGGGTGGTACGCTCAGAACATTTTATTCCTTAAAAGCTCAATATGCTCTTCTCAACTCTTATTTTTTTAGATACATTCAACTATATCATGCTTTTCATCAACAATTTCAGGGTAGTCCAATAAAGTTTCTAGAGTTAGGGTGTGAGTCCATGCTGTGAGTACCTGAGGAAACCCCTCTCCTCTATTTACAAAGCCTTGCAACCGTCGGTCCATATTGGTCTTGAGCATCTTTTTGCACAATGGCGCGTGGAGGTGCCTGATTTGGACTCTGGGGATTGGGAGGACATATGGGAGCATCTTGTGCAGCAATTGGTTTCTACTTGTGACCGATTGATTCAGTTTAACATTCTACATAGAATATATTATACTCCTCAGAGGCTGCACCGGATGTTTCCAGCACACCCTTCTAGATGTTGGCGTTGCCCTGAGGATCCGGCAACATTTTTACATATCTTCTGGAGCTGCCCTGTTGTCCAGAGGTACAATATCTTTTCTATAACCACAATTTTGTACCACTATCTATTGAGGTTTGTCTGTTGGGTTTGATTCAGGCACCATGAGAACCTTGATTGGTTTCTTGCTTTTTTTATGCTCGCAAAGCAATACTCTTAAAGTCGAAGTCTCCTCATGCTCCCACATCCAGTTTCTGGAAACAACTGGTTAATACGGTTCTCCCTCTGTATAAATATACTTATGAATCTAGGAGGTGTTCCGCTAAAGTTATGAAGGTGTGGCATATCTGGATTGACTTTTCTGAATCGGTTCCTTCCAGCTCTGATTAGGATCGAGTGATGGTTCTCTACCTCTTGTCGCAGATTTTTTTGCTCAGTGTGGGTTGTCAGTGATCTTCTTCTGTGGGAATTGTTTTCTGTCATATCTAAGCCCTGTGATATCATTGGATGCTGTTGTCATCTATTTGTTGTTGTTCACCTTATCTCTGTGTTGTTTTTCCTCTTGTTTGTTTCTTTTTTTATTATTATTATTATTTGTGATTTGATCAAGCCTAGGTATGCCCAATAGGCTTTGTTTTGTATTCTCCACTTTATAAGTTAATAAAGATAATAAAAAAAATATATTTTTACAGTTATTAATAATTTCTTATATAAAGCTTGTATTATTTCTACACTGGTGTGCATCTTTATGCCTTACACAGTGTCATGTACCTGGTCGGAGCCCCTGATAGTGGGAACAGAGGACGCAGAGCCAGGAGTGGCACAAGTGCCAGGTGGATCTGGAGCTGGTGGCAGGTAGCTGGAGACCCAGGAGATCCAGATGCAGGCCAGGTGCGGATGCAGGAATGTAGGTGCAGCAGCAGGCAGGTATGGCGGCAATCAGGATGCAGACTGAGACGACCCCGGAGCGTGGATGCAGTAGCAGTCAGGTATGGCGGTGACCAGGATGCAGGCCAGGTGCAGGACCATGGGTGCAGCGGCAGGTAAGTATGGCAAACGTCAGGATGCAAGCCAGATGCAGGATCATGGGTGCAGTGGCAGGTAAGTATGGCAGCCGTCAGGATGTAAGCCAGGTACAGGTGCAGGTAAGTAGATGCAGCAGAGTCAGACAAGCCGGGTCAGTATCAAGCGGGCAGATCAAGTACAAGGGAGCAGGCAAGCGGATGGCCAGGGATAGCCAAAGTCAGTGCAGGCGGAGTTCTTTCTTAGTCAGGCAAATCAGAATACAGGAGACCAGAAGGCATTGATTGTACTGTATTGCAGGTTTAAATAGCCCGCCTGGCGGTGACGTGGGCTCTACTGGGCATGTGCGCACTTCCATGCTTCTGCACATGCGCACCCGCACACTCCCGCGCATGCGCACTCGCACTGCCGCGACCCGAAGGGACCTGTCGTAATCGCACGGCTGCACGGCAACAGGATCCCTGACACACAGGCGCTTGACACTGTCTGCTCCCGGGGTGGCTGAAGGTGAGTGGCTCCACCAGTTCCTTCTCTCCCTGGTCTCCTATCAGCAGGGTTGCTGTTACACACAGAGCTCCTGCCAGTGTGCTTCATCTTCAGCTGGACATCAGCGGATCGCAGGCAGTCAGGCAGGAGTCACTATTAGGATGGGCTGCTGACCATAGTGGATATGTTAAGAAATTATTTAGCAAGGCCCATGAAAGAACGATATTCAGGGGTCGTTCGGAAGTGAATACAACAGGACCACGTATGAGAAAATTTAGTAGGGTTATCCAGAGAAGAAGCAATCAGCTCTTCCATTTCAGCAATTCTGTTCAAACGTATGAACCAATCTCGCACTGTGGGGGGGGATGAACAGACCTCCAGAGAACCGGTAAGCAGAGTTTAGCCGCGTTAAGCATATGCATAGCCAGAGATTTGAAATATAGACGTTTGTAAAGCGGAGTGTGGTGGAAGAGGAGTTGGGCCGGAGAGAACTCAATATCAATAGTAGACACAGAAGAAGTAATCCGATGTACCTCCTGCCAAAAGGGCTGAATCATAGGGCAGTCCCACCAGATATGAAGAAGAGATCCAACAGGAGCCCCACATCTCCAACAATTAGTAGGTCTAGCTGGATCAAAATGGATTCTAGAAGGTGTATTGTACCAACGTGTCGCCAACTTGTATCCATTTTCTTGTGCCGAAACATTCAAGGAGCACTTATGAGAAAAGGTAAAGATTTGGTCCCAATCAGAGAAAGAAAAGTCAATGTTTAAGTCTCTTTTCCAAGCTTTGCAGGCGGGAAGTGAATCAAAGGTTCTGTCACCAAGAAGTAGCAGATAGGTAAATAATACTAAATGCCTCCGTGGTTCAGCCTTTGAACAGAGTGACTCAAAGGAGGTGAGAGGACAGACCCATTTATGGCGATATGCAGGAGAGAGCCGAAAATGTCTCATTTGAAGATAGGCCCAAATGGGAAAGGTGAGATCACCCATAGTACTTGCCAGGGAAGAACAAGACTTCAGCTGCCCTTTGTGAAAAAAGTGGTTCGCCAATACTTGACTGTGTGGCCAATGTGCTGATGGAAAGGACTTATGCATACTGGGATTGAAGTCCAGATTGAGGTGAAGAGAAGTTAGTGGGTTGGGGGCATCGGAAATGGAGGCCGATTTACAGGCTAAGCGAAAGGTTTTAAGGCAAGGACAGATTATTGGATGTAGGAGGAGGTCTTGAGGAATGTGTTTGGTCAGAAGCCATGGGATCCATGCCAAGGGGGAAGTGGAACAAGAGTGTTCCAGCTGGACCCACGCTTTGGTGGTAAAGTGAATATTCCAATCGATTATCCTAGTAAGATGGCAGGCCCGTAAAGTTGCAGGTCAGGTAGTTCAGCCCCCCCCCCCCCCTTGGATTTGGGGAGCACAAGTTGGGAGAAAGAAATACGTGGCCGTTTATGATTCAAGAGAAAAAGAGAGCACATTCTTCTGCAGGAAACGAAAAAGACGGGTGGTAAATGGATAGGTAAGGTTTGAAATAGATAGAGGAGGCGCGGGAGGATATTCATTTTTAGTATAGCAGCCCTACCAAACCAGGAGAAGCATGGGTGATGCCACCTAGTTAGGTCTGCTCGGATGGCACCAAGGGTTGGAAGAAATTTTTTGACATAAAGATCAGAGAGGTTACTCGTAAGCTGTATTCCCAGATAGGTAAGAGAGTCCCTTTCCCATTGAAACAGGTCTGGAGGAAGAGTAATGTTTAAGCTATAGGATGTGGAATGATTAATTTTGAGGTTCGAGATATATTGAAAGAAGGAAAAATCCTTAAGTAGGTTGGGCAAGGTAATCCGGGGCTTAGGGATATCAGAAGGAAAATGTAACAAATATGAGGGCAAGGAGACCGAATATATATCATTAGGGAGTATCGTGGTGGAAGCATTGTATGTAGGGAAATGAGAAAATGCACATCTAAGTGGAATGCAGTTGTGGCATGATCCTAAAGTTATGGGCAGAGTTGTGGTATCGTAGGTGTGTCGTGGTAGGGCCTGTGTGCGAGTCCATGCTGAAAATAAAACATCAGTGAAAGCCAGATGAAAAACCTGCATATCATTAAGAGGAAAAGCAAATCGTATCATAATCTATTTAGGGCAAAAACATTGCAACATCACAGAAACAGCAGGGCAACCATTCAGAAAAGAAAAAAAAAAGCAACCATCAAAGGAAACAGTTGGGAAAAATGAGACATAGTGCACCATTTCTTTTTGGAGCCCTAAGGTATCTCTCATCTGTCCTAACTCTTCTCTTCTCGACTTCCTCCCAAAAACTCAAACCATCCATCTCCCACCCCGCTTCCGCAGGACTCCACAACATTCTACAAATCGAGTAGCACCTTGTGTCTGAAAAGAAAAAATAGCTAGCTAGGCAAGGGGAGAGGGAAGAGGACGGGATTAGAGGGGAGCTCAGAAGAAGCTCCAAATGATGGTTTCAAAACCTGTAAGCAGTAAATGTGGTTTAAATGGGTGTTATGACATGAGGTGGAGGAGGGGGCCGGACCCCGCAGGGAACAACACCTGGAGAGTGTAACGAGGTAATACTTGATTTCAAACAGATATGTAGCATAATAATAGTATGGAAATGACAGCCTGGGTCCCGGATCCCTTCCTCCCCCCAACCCAGTCCTCCCCCGCCATCCCACACTACCCCTGGAAAAGGTATAAAGGCGAGCTGGAGTATGAAGCCTCTCACAGTAAACTCTGATGAAGAACAGTAGTTATCATGGTCAGGGAAAACAGACAATATGTAATGGAGGGCATGGAAATCACCCCTGACCACTGCAAGACCAACAAAAGACCCCTGGGAGGCCATACAACTAAACAGGGGCCGGGCATAGAGGGTCTGGAGATCCTTACTCTCCAGAGACTCTAGCCGCGGACAAATCAGCATATACATTACAAACAGGGCTAGAGAAAGACTGTAGGACCATCCCCTAGGCTTCCATCAGAGGTAGTGAAAATGCTGAGACGGAGAGGAAAAGGGTCTTCATGATCAATGAGGCGAATTTGGCAACATCTGCAGGGGCATTAAAAGACCTGGACCAGGGCGGATGGGTTAGAGAGCAGAAAATGAAAGGGTGAAGGTGTACAGTCAAGGGGCCAAATAGGACCCAAGGTACTACCGGCATGGTCCTGGAGTCGGATGGGAGGGATCTGGTAAGATCATAGTATGGATAAGTATTGCTGATGAGAGAAAGTCAGGGAAGAGGTGGCGGAGATGGGAGCCTTGCCAATCCATGTCACTTGGTATTCGACTAGATTCAGTAGCATTTGGAAGATGCAGAGATCTGTTCCAATCTGGAAGCTCAACTAGAGGAAAGTGTAGTGCGGAACAGAAGCTGGGGAGATCCTCTGGAACTCGCAGGTAGGCTGTGCGCCCCTGAGCTTGAGCGGAGAGACAGAATGGAAATCGCCACCTATATGGTATGTTATGAGAGCGAAGTGTGTCCAGCAGGGGGCGAAGTTCTTGACCTTTGTTGCAAGGTTATGGAGGAGAGGTCCTGGAACAGGTGTATCTCATTACCCTGAATGTCTTCTTTGATTGGAAAGCTGACCAAGCAACACACCACATCTCTTGGGGGGTCAGAATCTCTGCCTTTGGAGCGAAGCGCTCTGTGTGCACGTTCCAGATCAATGGGTGCAGCAGGTGGATGGCCCAGCAGATCATTGAAGATCGCAATTACTGTTTTGGGGATGTCGCTCGGCTCCACAGATTCAGGCAAGCCACGCAATCTGATATTATATCTGCGACCTCTATTATCCAGATCTTCAATCTGTCTATAAAAATCACGGATATGAGATGTGTGCGATACTGACAACTGCTGTATCTCCACTATGGCATCAGCATTAGATCTGCTTGTGAATTCCACCTCCTCTATTCTTGTACTTAACAAATGAAGGTCTTCTCTTAGGTCACTGAGGGCTATGGTAAAAGTAGCTTTAATGGCTGGCAGGAGCTCCTGTATCACACAACCATCTTGGATCTCGGCAGACCACGCCCCCCCTTCATCTTTCTAGGTTGTTTGAAGTTTGGCCTGCACCTGAGGTATTAATCATACACCTTGGGGGAAATGGCATAGGCAATGAGAAAACTCTAGAACTAATGTTCATGATGAAATGGGAGTTAAACCATTTCCACTTATCATCCCCTGAATACTACCATTATCTTTTCAGAAATAGTCCCTAGACATGTATGGTTAGTTAATCCTCAATTTAAATAGTTGAAAAAAGTTAGGAAACGACTAAACAAGTCTATGGATAAATTCATGCCTCTGATAGGTGGAATTTCATACTGTCACACAGATCTAGAAGGAGGAGCTAGTGGCATTTATCGTTTAGATGGTGTGCATCTATCGGACGTGGGTACAGACATCTTTAATTTAGGATTACAAAATAGTATAGAATTGGCCTGAGCCTCTTGGGTAGACCGGACGTTGTAAATAGTCCGGCTGGTGGGGACTTATTTCAGATACCTTGAGTCCTAAAAGACTGAGCGAGTTTATTCATGGTTGACAAAGTGTAAGAAGTTTGAATAAATTATATTGCAGATTTAATTTGTTATGTTTAATTACCAATAAAAGTGCCAAAATTTTAGCGGTGCCCCACTGCAGCCCATCATGTCATGTATTGCAGGCGACGGCATCTTCGGTGTGGGCACCTGGCTGTGATAGCTTGCGGCACTGCACTTGCGCGAGTAGCGCTGCGCTTCCTGAATGGCCCCGTCATCTTCTGGGACCTGTCACATGTCCCACAAGACTATGGGAAGGGAGGGTAGGAGGACAACTTCCCCTTCCGATTTCCTAGGCCAGTGGTGGGCAACCTTTTTTTTCAACTGAGCCAAATCTCGCCAAAACCACGATTGAAATTTATTTTGAGAGCCACATTTTTAAAACTGAAAATACATCCCCCATATAGTAATTCATCCCCCATAGTAATTCACCCCCCATTGTAATTCATCCCCCATATAGTAATTCATCCTCCATAGTAATTCATCCCCCCTATAGTAATTCATCCCCCCTATAGTAATTCATCCCCCATATAGTAATTCATCCCCCATAGTAATTCATCCCCCATATAGTAATTCATCCCCCATAGTAATTCATCCCCCATATAGTAATTCATCCCCCATAGTAATTCATCCCCCATAGTAATTCATCCCCCATATAGTAATTCATCCCCCATAGTAATTCATCCCCCATATAGTAATTCATCCCCCAGAGTAATTCATCCCCCATATAGTAATTCATCCCCCATAGTAATTCATCCCCCATAGTAATTCATCCCCCATAGTAATTCATCCCCCATATAGTAATTCATCCCCCATATAGTAATTCATCCCCCATAGTAATTCATCCCCCATATAGTAATTCATCCCCCATAGTAATTCATCCCCCATATAGTAATTCATCCCCCATAGTAATTAATCCCCCATATAGTAATTCATCCCCCATATAGTAATTCATCCCCCATAGTAATTAATCCCCCATATAGTAATTCATCCCCCATATAGTAATTCATCCCCCCTATAGTAATTCATCCCTCCTTTAGTAATTCATTCCCCATATTGTGTCAATTCACTTACCTTTGCTCCGCGCGTTCCTCTCGCCGTGTTCCCGCGCCGTTCCGGTCTTCAGGGCAGACTGTGAGAGGAGTTTGTCACGCTGCCCCGCCTACATCCTGACAGCCAATGTTTGCCACGCTCCGCGGGCTGGATTAAAAGGTCCGCCGGGCCGTATGCGGGCCGTAGTTTGCCCATTGCTGGGCTAGCTGCAGAGTCCTGTCTTTTGGGGCGGCCGCCCGAGAGGAGGGAGGGGAGCGGGCACCCGGCACACAGAAGAGCCGCATTAATGTGTGTAAAGAGCCGCATGTGGCTCGCGAGCCGCGGCTTGCCGACCACTGTCCTAGGCGATCGCAGCGGAAGTAGGAGCGGGTACCTGTCAAATTCGCTCCCCAAGGTGTCAAGCCCTAATGGGGAGCTGGAGACCAATCTGTAAAGTGGAACTTCCCCTTTTGGGTGGAACTCCGCTTTAAGAAATTAGAATCTTGCATCATGAGTGCAACCTGTATTTAAAAATTTGTAAAAAAAATGATGATCTGTACATAGTAAAAAAACAAACAAATATAAAACAATTTAAAAAACAAAGAAGTAAAAATACAACTGACCTAAAACTGTAATCATTTAATAACAGGTTTCTTGTGTTGCCTAGAATTTCTGGTTTCTGTATTTTTTTCAAAAGGTCTCTTGATGTTTTTCATATTTCTCGTTTTATAATCCGCGGGGGGGGGGGGGGGGGGTTGGGGGTGGCAGGGGCCGAAAGGACCGGTCTTGTGCGGGGAGGAATGGCAGGTTAGTTGAGTATATCTTTGGTGTCCTCTCCCCTAGAACAAAATGAGCATTTGGCACAGCCCTACTGCACAGGCCAAACAATTTTCCTGCTTTAAAGAATAAGTTCACCTTTCATAACATGTTACATGTTACACCCATATTCAGGGTCGCTTTGACAGCTAGCGGGGGATCTTTTCCTCCTGCTAGCTGTCAAATTTTTTTAAAAAGTGGGGCTCCGCCCACCTGACCAATCACTCTTTCGCAGTATTCTGTGTCCCAACAGCCTTAGCGGCTATCAGCTTGTAGTTCTCAATGAACTACCACGGCGCTGTGATAGTTTATTGATGCTTCCTGTCAGAGTGTATTGGCTTGCTCATATGGGATGTACGGGCAAGCAGATATACTGACAGGTCTGCAGGAGTCCTGCATGGCACCAGCGATCAGCCAATGCTTTCTAGGTTCCTGCATCAAAAAATAATAAATGCATATTTTGTACCTGCAAAAAAATGTGCATTTATTATTTTCTATCAAACGGTGAACTTATCCATTAAGCCGCCTATACATGGATCTGTTCCCATACATGGATAGAAATTTGGCCAGTTCAGCAGGGACCAGCCAAATGTCGATCCATGTATGGACACTGTGGTTGTACGGAAGTCTGTCTACCTGTCAACCTCTGTACAACCACCCTGTCAGGCTTTTTCTGATTGATCAGTGCTGCATGCTGAGAAAGTGTCTGCTGTCAGCGGCTCAGGAGAGAGCATGGAGCAGTGTCCCCAAGCAAGCAGCTTTCTCTGGGGTCACTGCTCAAGAGTGAGGAGCCAGGAGCACTGAAGGGGACCCAAAAAGTAGAGGATCAGGGGAGCTGTGTGCAAAACCACTGAAGAGCAGGTAAGTATGGCATGTTTGTTATTTTATTAAAAAAAACAAACAAAGCTTTAGTATCACTTTAAGGTCCATGTACACATCCAGAGTGTCATCTTGCCTGCTGGAATCCCTGCCCGGTCCTGCCTTCATCAGGTGCCTCACCATCTTGGAATATCAGGCAACTACTCAGCTGTAAACCCGTGCTTCTTTGGGTGGATCAATTCCTGTGACATTTTGTGTTTACAGACTATGGCCAGGGATCTGTCATTTAGTGGCAGTATTACCACCACTGCTAAATGACAGATCCCCACCAGCTTCTGTTTATAAACAAGCCAGCAAGGGTGCTAGGTGATGTCTTTGACCAAATATGATCTGACCATATTTGGACAAGATGTTGCCCAGGATTCCTGCTGCTGTTATGTTCATTCCAGCAGCCCAAGAGATCTGTAATTAGTGTCAGGAGTAGCATAAGGTGAAGATCATTGAGTGTGGGTCAACATCTTTGGGCATGATTTATCATGATACATGCAGTCTGGTTAACCAGTAAAGGTGGGCGGCAGCAAGCTTGTGGCCACACATTCAATATGCAGCTCCCCCTAATACTTATCCGAGCCTGATCCAGCAATTTACACATGAGCAGCTGCTCTCCCAGGTCTTTGCCTCTTCATTGACCGAGAGACAGCAGTGGGAGCAGCTGCTGTCAATCACAGCCAGTGCAGAGAGAGCAGGAGTGGGGCTGAGTCCTGTTCTGTGTGGCTTATGGGCACACAGAGCAGGGCTCGTGAGCGAGTATGCATGAGTGCCCCCCATTGCAAGCGGCTTGCTATGGGGGCACTCCAAGAAAAGGAGGAGCCAGGAGAGCTGGCAGAGGACCTGAGAAGAGGAGGATCAGGGCTGCTCTGTGCAAAACCATTTATGCTTATTGGTCCTTTGTCATTTTTAGATGCTCTACTCCCCTACCCACTCTGCTTCCTCAGACTCGAATAGAGCCCAAAATAAAACTGCTCAATTTATCTACATGCAGCACCCTCCTACATAGGTTGCTACAAAGGTTAATTAAATTTAGTCTTTTTGACTCCCCTGTAATCAGTGGAGCAGTCAGTGATTGCTTTGGGCTCTAGGTGACTTCTGGAGAATTTTAGAATGCAGTGGGCTAGGAGAGGCAACCTACAGACTGAATACTTATGTGGTCTTAGCCAATTCCTGGAGAAGGATACGTAGGTGGCTAGGGAGTGCATAAATAGACTGAGGTCTGAGGCAGCCCTGTTCTAGGTGTGGGGGGGGGTTGCTGAAAATTGCTTGAACGAACTAAGGGATTTCACTGAGGATCTGATCTGGAGAGTCCATAGGAGAAATGCCTGGCTGATATTGGAAGGAAGCATCCAAGTAGCCAGGGGCATTTTGAGTACAGACCCAAGGGTATGATCCTAGTGACTGTGTGCTGTTACTATACCTTGTGCATCAGTGCCAGACTTTTTCAAATTTGGGACAGTTCTTAAAGTGTCTCCAGAGTTACTTATTCCCTTAGCAGCTACTGGAGGAACTGAACTAAGATGCTCTGCCAAAGTAAATTGTTTCCTCTTATTACTGTACAGGGTTTTAGAGTATCCCACAGCTCCTTGCAGCCCATCCAAGTTCAATTTACAATAAAGCATCAAACAGACAAACCCCTAGACTGTTCATTGAGCCAGAAAGAGTGGTTGTTGATGTGTACTAGACTGCCCCAGCACTACGATGGGAAAAGAACCTGGGGCAAATCAGAGGGCCCTTTCAGAGTGAGCGCAGCATGCAGAATTTGCTATTTCAGGATGCAGAGATTTGGTGATCCAGTCTGAACTCTGATCCTCCACTTCAGCAAAAATGGCCAAGGCATTTAGTCACATGGCCAGCTGCTATAGAATAGTAAAGCACCAGGCAAGTGTTTTGTGGTTTCTGCTACAATTTATGAGAAAGATGGAACGAGGGGGCTTATTTTGGCAATAGGTCTGCTTTACAGGAGCCAAATCAATAAGGTACTGAGGTGCCAACAAACTGTAATAGCTACTGTTGCTTAGTGAGAGGACAAGACAGAAAACATCTTTGTTACAAACTGGGGACCACATAGGCTAATTTTGTTCAGAAGAGTTAATTAAAAATATTGTTTTGTAATTTACATTTTTACTTCTAATTAGAGCTCTGGGGAGTTCATGAAGTATATGACACACCATCAATTACAAATGCAATTATATAAAAAGGTAGCACAATTGGCAAACAGGTGCCTCGTTATTTCTGAGTGTGACCTGGACCAAGACACTGAGTAAGTCATATGGGTATGGTCTATGATGTTTTTTTATCCATTGAATAATTATGTTTAATTATCCATTGTTTGCAATGAAACTATTCTTATTTTTTAGCTGTTTTAAAGCGGTATTAAACCCAAAATCAAAATTGTATAATATTGTGGCTTACCAATCATTGGATGTGGTAGCTGCATTAGTTTACTTTTCTTTGGCTTTCTTCCCTCTGTTTTCACCTGGTGATCCAGCCAGCAAGTCTGTTGCTTTTCAGAAGCACAAGCTCTCCAGCAGAATGTATCAGTTTACATGGATGAGACAAACCATTTCCCCCCTTATTATGTAACATTCTGTATGCACTGGTAAGCTATTATACTATGTAATCAAGTTGTTCCTGGAACTGTATTTTCTTGCAAAAATGTACAAAAATGATGAAACAGAAAATTACTAAGCTAACATACTGTAATTTGAAAGTTTTTAATTAAAGGATACAATCATGTAAAACTGTTTATTTTTATTTCAAAAGAAAAATTATCATCAATCATGAATTCATAAAAGAAATTAGACATAACATTACACTTCAATATACAATATAGTAAAAACTATATGAAAGTAAAGAAGAAATTGTTTTGATCATTAAAAAGTGCCAAATTATGTAGATTTACAGAACGGATCGACTTCAATATCAGCTTCATAGTTCTCCTACCAGCCTATAAATATACGTTTTAAAGTGACTGTTCATGGAGCTGCTGACAGATCAGTGTACATCAGGGAGGTAAGATCAGCTATGCACATCTGGCCGCTCCCAAGGGCTTTCAGACAGTCCTCAGTTTCTATGTATATTGTACATTTATCGAGACATACAAATTTCTGCCACATCACCGATCACTGACAAAAAAGCTGAACTCCAGGAATCCTAAAAATCCTCACTTGATGTGGCCTATACTGCAAGGGTTTCCTGCTCATTTATGACTAGGGGACTTTGAAAAGCACTTTTACTTACCCAATCTTCTGCTCCTGCAGAACCATCCCCACTGCAAGGAAGGATTTGTAGGTTTCCTGGAGTTGGGCTTTAAAGTGGACAAAATCATTAACTTTACAAGCATAAATTCCTGATGTGTCAATAGTATCATTTTCCACCTTTTTTTAATTAATCTCATTTGCTGACAAAGAGATTTATGAAGCCAGAAAGTATGGGTCATGCTCAACTTTTGCAGTCAAATTTTTACAGTTTGAACTTCAGTTTCCTCTCTCACTTGATCAACAAATTGTTTTGTCATAGGTATTCACTTAAGTAGCCCCTGCATATGCATTTATTGATGCTTAGTTTAAACTGCCAAGGTGTGTGACAAGTTTAGGTAAGTCAAGCTGGCAGGGGAAAAGGGCATCTTATTTACCTTCGAGCCTCTTAACTTTTTAAAGCAAGCCTGTCACAAAACTAAAATTTCCCATGTATGCTGTGCCTGTACAGTGAGTGAATTTTTACTCTCCTGGCAACAAACTCTGATCCAGGGAATGTGCAGCTTAACCACTTGAGCCCCAGAGGATTTACCCCCCTTAATGACCAGGCCTTTTTTTGCTGTTTGGCGCTGCACTAATTCAAATGATAATTGCGCGGTCATGCAATGCTGTACCCAAACGAAATTTACGTCCTTTTTTCACACAAATAGAGCTTTCTTTTGGTGGTATTTTATCACCTGTGCGCTTTTTATTTTTTGCGCTATAAACAAAAAAACCACGAAACTTTTGAAAAAACAACAATATTTTCTACTTTCAGCTACAAAAAATATATCGTAAACTCAAAGTTAGTCATAAATTTAAGCCAAAATGTACTCTGCTACGTGTTTTTGGTAAAAAAAATCCCAATAAGTGTATATTGATTGCTTTGTGTGAACGTTATAGCGTCTACAAACTATGGTATAGATACTGCAATTTATGCCTTTTTTTGCTATATAGCGCTTCACTATCTCAAATGATAATTGCGCGGTCATGCAATGCTGTACCCAAACGAAATTTATGTCCTTTTTTTCACACAAATAGAGCTTTCTTTTGGTGGTATTTGATCACCTGTGCGCTTTTTATTTTTTGCGCTATAAACAAAAAAAACACAAAATTTTGAAAAAAAAATTTTTTTTTCTACTGTCAGCTATAAAAAATATATCGTTAACTCAAAGTTAGTCATAAATTTAAGCCAAAATGTATTCTGCTACATGTTTTTGGTAAAAAAAATCCCGTGCATTAGCGGGCAAACTGGCGCTATCTAGGAGGGGAAAGATCGGATCGGAAGTCACCAGTGACACTAATACAGTGATCAGTAAAAATCTGTTCACTGATCAATGACACTGGTGACAGGGCAGTGAAGGGGTTAACTGGGGGGGGGGAGGGGGGCAATCAAGGGGTTAAATGGGATTTCTGGTGCACTAGCGGGCAAACTGGCGCTATCTGGGAGGGGCGCTAACACTATCGGAAGTCGCCAGCGACACTGATACAGTGATCAGTAAAAATCTGTTCACTGATCAATGACACTGGTGACAGGGCAGTGAAGGGGTCAACTCGGGGGGGGGGGCGATCAAGGGGTTAGACGGGATTATTGGTGTATTAGCTAACACTATCGGAAGTCACCAGTGACACTAATACAGTGATCAGTAAAAATCTGCTCACTGTAATCAATGACACTGGTGACAGGGCAGTGAAGGGGTTAACTGGGGGGGGGGGGGGGCGATCAAGGGGTTAAATGGGATTTCTGGTGCACTAGCGGGCAAACTGGCGCTATCTGGGAGGGGCGCTAACACTATCGGAAGTAGCCAGCGACACTGATACAGTGATCGGTAAAAATTGGTTCACTGATCAGTGACACTGGTGACAGGGCAGTGAAGGGGTTAACTGGGGGGGGGGGGCGATCAGGGGGTTAAATGTGTCCTAGAGTGTTCTAACTGTCAGTGTGTAGTGTTTTACTCACTGTTTGGATGTCTTCTTCTCTGTCTGGAACGGAATGTGTCCAGGCAGAGAAGAATGACATCATAAACGGGATTACTGGTGTACTGGCGGGCAATCTGGCGCTATCTGGGAGGGGCGCTAACACTATCGGAAGTCGCCAGCGACACTGATACAGTGATCAGTAAAAATCGCTTCACTGATCAGTGACACTAGTGACAGGGCAGTGAAGGGGTTAACTGGGGGGGAGATTAAGGGGTTAAATGGGATTACTGGTGTACTAGCGGGCAATCTGGCGCTATCTGGGAGGGGCGCTAACACTATCGGAAGTCGCCAGCGACACTGATACAGTGATCAGTAAAAATTGGTTCACTGATCAGTGACACTGGTGACAGGGCAGTGAAGGGGTTAACTGGGGGGGGAGATTAATGGGTTAAATGGGATTACTGGTATACTAGCGGGCAATCTGGCGCTATCTGGGAGGGGCGCTAACACTATCGGAAGTCGCCAGCAACACTGATACACTGATCAGTAAAAATTGGTTCACTGATCAGTGACACTGGTGACAGGGCAGTGAAGGGGTTAACTGGGGGGGGGATCAAGGGGTTAAACGGGATTACTGGTGTACTGGCGGGCAAACTGGCGCTATCTGGGAGGGGCGCTAACACTATCGGAAGTCGCTAGCAACACTGATACAGTGATCAGTAAAAATCTGTTCACTGATCAATGACACTGGTGACAGGGCAGTGAAGGGGTTAACTGGGGGGGCGATCAAGGGGTTAAACGGGATTACTGGTGTACTGGCGGGCAAACTGGCGCTATCTGGGAAGGGCGCTAACACTATCGGAAGTCGCCAGCGACACTGATACAGTGATCAGTAAAAATTGGTTCACTGATCAGTGACACTGGTGACAGGGCAGTGAAGGGGTTAACTGGGGGGGGCGATCAAGGGGTTAAACGGGATTACTGGTGTACTGGTGGGCAAACTGGCGCTATCTGGGAGGGGCGCTAACACTATCGGAAGTCACCAGCGACACTGATAGAGTGATCAGTAAAAATTGGTTCACTGATCAGTGACACTGGTGACAGGGCAGTGAAGGGGTTAACTGGGGGGGTGGCGATCAAGGGGTTAGACGGGACTACTGGTGTATTAGCGGGCAAACTGGCGCTATCTGGGAGGGGCGCTAACTCTATCGGAAGTCGCCAGCGACACTGATCAGTAAAAATCGCTTCACTGATCAGTGACACTGGTGACAGGGCAGTGAAGGGGTTAACTGGGGGGGGGGGGGCGATCAGGGGGTTAAATGTGTCCTAGAGTGTTCTAACTGTCAGTGTGTAGTGTTTTACTCACTGTTTGGATGTCTTCTTCTCTGTCTGGAACGGAATGTGTCCAGGCAGAGAAGAATGACATCATATCCTGCCCTGTGTAAATGTCAACACAGGACAGGATAGGACAGGGACCGATCATGTGATTTCAGCCAGAAATCACTGGCTGAAATCTAATGATTGATCCCTCCTGGATCGAATCGTATCACCCGCGGGTCTGCGGGAGCGCGCGCCCCCTACCCGCGAATGTGTCGGGAGCGCGGAGCACGTTTTAAAACGTGCTTTTGCGCTCCACTGCCGCCCTGCACACGTATATACACAATGGCAGGGCGGCAAGCGGTTAAGTCTTCTGCATGAACCAAGTGTCAATCTCCTGGCCTCCTCAGAACTATGTATTAGGATACAATGTACTGGTATGCTGAAGAACGGGCTGTGCCCAGGCCAATTTTCAGGTTTCGGCGCTCTCACAGGCCAAGATGTATTCTGCTCAGGGGTGGACTGACAACTCATGGGGCCCCTGTGCCCTTGCCCACACTCAAAACAGCCCATAAAAAATGTACCAGGGGCATTTCATGGGGCCCCCTACTGGCCCCGGGCCCTCGGGCAGTGCCCGAGTGCTCGAATGGTCAGTCCGCCCCTGATTCTGCTACATTTCTTTGGTGAAAATAACTCAAATCAAGATTTATTATTTAGTCTGTAGGAAAAATTCTAATTTATTGTGGCCCAAAAATGTCAGAACAGTACAGATATCCCCCAAATGACCCCTTTTTGCAAAGTAGACAGTCCAAAGTATTTCATAAGAGGCATGGCGAGATTTTTAAATTTGTAATTTTGTTATCATAATTTTTCAGAAAATCAAGAAACTAAAATAATTATTTTCAGAATTTTTTTTACATACTGTCACCAGTGCAGTTCAGTGTCAGCATATATCTGGTGTGGCGGTGATCAGGGACACTGACTGGTGACAGTACAGAAAAAAAAGGAATTTTTTAAAATATTTTTATTATTTGTATATCTTTGCTATAAGCAAGCATTTTACTGAATGAAATCGATTCATTCAGGGGTTTTTTGTTGTGATTAGCTGTGATTGGCCACGGCTAATCACATGACACAGATGGGCACAGCTAGACACACTTGTATACAATGGATGGCATGAAAGGAAGCCATCCACTGTACACGACTGTCATGTGACCTGCTGTGATTGGTCACAGCATGTCACATGGTACTGGCAATGGGGCCAGTACACAGATCTGTCATAGGCCGTGTCGGAGGTACATGTCCAGCGATAGATATAGCCACAGCATGGCCCTACGGGCGCGCACAATGTGTGATTCGGGAAGGACATCATATGACACCCTCCCGGTGGGACGAAGTGTTCTCCCAGCCGTCATTTGACCATAGGCCGGGCGGCAAGTGGTTAAGCTGTGCAAAGGAGACTGGTGCCAGAACCAGGATCTGAACCTGGGACCCCTGCATCTGGCAGTAGCTCTTCTTGCTAAGCCACCTGGAACAGCATGTTGTGAACATTGAACTCCTTGATCTTCCCTGAACTTCCATGGTTCTGCACTTCCTGTTTGCCAGATTATTGTGCCCTCTCCTGCCAATATTTTGCCCATTTGGCAGATGTACAAGAAGAAATATTTCTAGGGAAAATGTAATCAGAGTCCCCTTTAGTAACTGTTGATGTAATTGCAAGAAAATCCTATAGATATACTTTAATCTTTGCTGACCTTTGGTAGGTATCTTTTATATCTGTTCTTACACCTCTGCTAGTAACTGCATTTTTCTTCACAAATATTTAGAATTACATTGGTTAGATCCTTCAAAAAAATTGGAGAATCTAGTATATCTTTAATTTATTACAGGGAAACACAAGCACTAAAGATTCAGTTCAAAATCGGTCCATACATTATTCAGCTTTTTTCGGTCAACCAGTGGGTTGAATGAAAAAAATGAACCTGATTCCCCCATCCACACACTTGATATGTATAGGAAATTCACCTGCTGTGTCTTTGTACTGTGACACCAGGGAGGTCTCGAATACACTGATCAGTGCTGCAGGCTATAGCTGATAACATTGATTGGGCAGGCAAAATCCAACAGGGTGGTTGTGCACATGTTGATCGGTAGATCAAATTCTGTACAAACACAGTGCCTATACATGGTCCCAGCTGAACCTGCCGAATTTCACTTCACATATGGGCAGTTTAAGGGTGTACAGTAGGGAAGAGAAAAGAGTCGTAAAACAAGAAAGGCAACAAACAAAAAATGAGACAAGAGAAAGAAGAGACAACATGAAAGACAATAAAAAGCCTTACCCTAACATTTCAGGCTAAAGCCCTGTATACATATTGAGAATATTGGACGAATGACAGAATAAAAATTCAAAAGTGATGTCATAAATTTGCATTGTATTTTCAGACAAAATCTGTACTGGTTAAACAAAAATCGTGTGATCGACTATCATATGGCTAAAATGTTTGTTCTTGTCGCTTTGAGTAATTTTGTATGATTACTGTGTACTAACAATCAGATTATCGTACGATCGCTTTGAAAGCAGCATTTTTCGTATGATTTTCTGATCGTGTGTACGGGGCTTAAGTGGTCCGGGTCTTTTACAGCTGTAGTATTGCCCCTGTGAACAAACAAGATTTATTGTGACAAATTGTGTGTCTAAAGGACCAACAAATGTATTTAAACCTTAAATATATATTTTCTTTGTGGTTCTATAAGATTGGAAACAAGAAATCTGAAAGCATGTGTAATGCCAATGAAACTGAGTTTTCGGAGTTCCTCTTGCTTGGATTTCATGAGTTCCACAATCTTAAGGTTCTATTGTTCTTCCTCTTTCTTTTTTTTTATCTTTTGATGGTGACTGAAAACTGTCTGATTATCACAATTGTGTCATCTTGCCAACACCTTCATGTCCCCATGTACATCCTCCTCCGGAACCTGGCACTGGCGGACATTCTCTTAACTTCTAACATCATGCCTAAATTGTTAGAGGTGACTTGGTTAGGTGGGACAGTCATATCCAAAAGGAGCTGCTTCCTACAATTCTACTTCCATTGCATTGCAACCTATATACAATCTTTGGTTCTTACAGCAATGGCTTTCGACAGATACTTAGCCATTTGTTACCCTCTCCAATATTCTTCTGTTATGAATCAGAAACTCTGCTTTCACCTGGCATTTTGGCCTTGGACAATCCCCATCATCCTGCTTATAAGTGAAACTGTTTCAGTAAGCCAGATTGTTTTTTGTGGTTCCAAAGTCCTAGATCATTTCTTCTGTGATGTTGTTCCCATTTTGGAAATTGCCTCTACAAACACTTCTAAAGTACAGTTCGAAGACTTTTTAATGACAGTTCTTTTGTCATTTATACCCTTTGTTCTTGTTGTTATATCCTATATATGTATAGTAAATGCTATCATCAAGATCAAGTCAAGTGACGGTAGACGGAAAGCCATCTCAACAAGCAGTTCCCATCTTGCGGCCGTGTGCACCTATTTTGGACCTATAATCACCATCTATATGTTTCCAGTAGGGGGGAGCACGCCTTATGAAAATAAAATGAAATCTTTTCTATATACAACCATAACCCCTTTAATTAACCCAATGCTTTATAGCATGAGAAACCACGAGATCAAGAAAGCTGCACAGTTACTGTTTCAGAACAGAATGTTTTTCATAAAATCATTCTAAAGAACTGAGAAGAGGAGGTTCGGGTCCGCTCTGTGCAAAACCATTGAAACCAAATTTTTGACTTTACATTAACACAGTGCCCCATCACAATGCTTTAATGTATTTTAACACACAAAAACACAATATAATACCCATATTTTTTGTAAAATATTAAAGGTGATGTTACACAGAATAAAGAGATACCTAATATGTCACACTTTTAAATTGGGTACACTCATGGAATGTCGACAAATTATGGTACCTAAAAATCTCCACAGATGATGATTTTTTTCTACAAACATTTTTATTAAGAAATAATCTCCAAAAACAGCATAACAGCCTTAAGTAGAATATACAAAAGAAACAAGGCACATCTGTAAAATTCATTCCAATAAGGTACAATCATGTAAGGCATAAAAGGTACACGAGCAAGGTAGGTAGGAAGGTAGGCAGAGCAATAAGGCTACCTACAGAGAGACACTATCAATTAAATCATGAGTATTCATCGGTCAGATAGAAAATATCTATGAGCTTTCCTAACATCCCATTTTCTGTCAAATACATGCATCCTATCCAGTAACGTATAATGAATTTGTTCCATGAGCATCACCGCATCGATCCTTCGTAGAACTGTGGTACCGTGGGCAATTTCCAATGAAGGGCAATGGCCCATAGGGTAGAAACACAGATGGTGTGGATTAGCCTTAGTCTGTAATCCCGAGATATGGGCTCCCAGTAAGCAAGACTGCATAGACAGATGCACCAGGGCATCTGCCACAGCAGAGGCCACTTCAGAGATTTTGTGCCATACCAATGAAAGGCTTGGACAGGCCCAAAATATATACACAAGGGTACCAGCAAGGCCACAACCCCCGAAAGCAAAAGTGGGACATCCCTGGAAACATGACTTGCAGTCTAGAGGGGGTATAATACCAACGGGTTAATACTTTAAGGGCCGTCTCACTGAGATCTAGAGCTCTTATGTATGTTATCTAACATGGAATCCCAGTCCTCTTCAGAAAAGGTGACACCACTATCAGTCTCCCATTTCTGTCTATACAAGGGGGGTGAGGGAAAGATAGTTACCAAAAAAAGGCTATACAATTCTGAAATAAGACCCCTACCTCTAGGAGAGTCATGGCTGATACGTTCAAAAAATGTAAGGTATCAAAGCAAAATGTGAATGGAAAAAATGTCTTATCTTCCGATAATGATAGTATTCGCGGAGTGGGATATTGAACAGTGTACGTAAAGTCTCAAAAGTGATATAAGACCCTCCTCTTTGAAAATCAGATAATCTGATAAAGGATCGATCATACCACCAGTGGAATGCCTGTGGAGACAAAAATGCTGTGACAAAACTTGGGTCTCCGAAAAATTATGAACCCGGTGAGACAGAGGAGATAAGATTTAATTTAAGTTTATAACAGGACCAAAGCATCAGTGAGTGGGCAACAATGGAATTATGGGTCAACGAGCGAGGGGGAATTTTTGTCCATAATAGACCCGGTAGATAGAACGGGCTTATAGACTGAGTTTTAAATTTGATCCAAGGGACCTGAAAGTTAATAGTCGCCCATTGCGATAGTTGTGTAAAGCGGGCTGACAGGTAATAAAGCCAAAAGTTGGGGAATCCGAGGCCACCTGCCCGTTGCGACTGATATAGGATGGATGAAGTAAAACGAGGACGTTTATTACGCCAAATAAAATTATTAATCTTTCGTTGAAAATGATCAACGAATGTTTTCGAGACTGAGATTGGGAGTGCTCGGACTAAAATAATTTCAGCAAAACATTAATTTTCACCACCGTGACTCTGCCTAAAAATGAGATAGGGTATCCATTCCAGATCTTTAACAAAGTAGAACGGCGTGACACACATGGTGGGCTGCAAATAGTCTCGAGTAGCTGGGTGTAAGATAGATACTTAGATATGAGATCCGGTCTGTGGCCCAACGAAATGGGAAAGAGGGATGCACTCAGGGAGTCAGTAACATTAATAGGCATGACAACTGATTTAGTAAAATTTACAGTGAGACCCGATATGGATGCAAAATCATTCAATAATGTGCATAAATTGGGCAATGATACTAACGGATTTGTAAGGAAAGAATAATATCATCTGCATACATATTAAATTTAAATTGTGAGACCAAAAGTGGGTACCCTGAAATGTCTGGGTGTGCTCTTATAGCAATTACCAAGGGTTCTAAAACTAGTGCAAATAGTAAGGGTGAAAGTGGACAGCCCTGACAGGTACCCCTGCCCAGTGTAAAAAAATCAGAGTTGCAGCCTGGGAATCTAATTCTTGTTTTGGGGGAGGCATATAGAGCATGTACACCAGATAGAAATTCGTCATTGAAGCCCATTTTCTGCAACAGTGAAAATAAGTAGGGCCAGAGGACACTAATCAATGTTATTGATGTCCAGGCTTAACAACAATACTTCTTTAGAGTGTAGGTAAGCATCCTAAATGGCATTTAGTGTGAGACGTTAGTTGTTTGTGATAAGTCTGTCCGGAATAAATCCTGATTGGTCAGTTGAGACCAAAGAGGAGATAATGGCCAATCTGTCTGCCAAAACCCGGCTGAATATTTTAAGATAGTTGTTCACCACTGAGATGGGTCTATAGTTTTGAGGTAGATGATGATCTTTTAGGGGTTTAGGTAACAGGGACATGTTAGCCAACAGCATCTCCTCAGGAAACTTGCCACCCTGCAAAATATCATTGAACAGTGATATCAAAAAAGGGTCTAACAGAGGAGCAAAATACTTATAATAACTAGCCGTGAACTCATCTGGGCCCGGTGCTGTGGAAGTTCGCAGTGCGCTAATCGCACAGGTTATTTCCTCCAAAGTACATGGGGCATTGAGGGAAGATACCTGAGAGGGTGTGAGAGCAGGGAGGGGTAAAGAATCAAGCCATGAGCCATCTAGCTCTTCTACCCATCCACCCACACTTCCTTCCACCCACACTTCCTTCCACCCACACTTCCTTCCATCCACCTCTTCCTTCCTTCCTTCCTTCCTTCCTTCCTTCCTTCCTTCCTTCCTTCCTTCCTTCCTTCCTTCCTTCCTTCCTTCCTTCCTTCCTTCCTCCTCTTCTTTCCTTCCTTCCATCCACCCACCCCTCCTTTCCTTTTTTCCACCCACCCCTTCCTTCCACTCACCCCTTCCTTCTTTCCACCCCTCCCTTCCTTCTACCCACCCCACCCCTCCCTCCGGGCGGCGGCAAAAATTCGAAATGAACCACCCCCAGAAGAAAAAATTATCTACAGCCCTGATGAACCACCATGGCTAAGAAAAAGTCAACATTATTGTAACCATTGTAACCATTTGAGCTGTATCAGAAAAAGTTGGTCTAATCTGTGGAGCTTCCGGATCTACAATGTATAAGGTGAAATCTGTCAGTATCATTTTATGGAGCATCCAAGTCTCAAGGTCGCGGCAGGGATGTCCACAAAATTGTGTATGACTACCATCATGTAACAAAATTATCAAAAGAACAAGAACATAAAACAATAGAAGTAGGGCCTTAGGAGCCCCTATAACTAAAGAAATCACAACAGACCATGGACCAGGTAGGCTAGCTTCCTCACCTGAAAAGACAGAGAAACATAACATCAAAGGGCAAACCGGGCCCAAACCCCGCCACCGTAAAACATGGAGAGCAGAGTGGCCACTCCATGTCTGGGCAGTGACATCTCCAGCCATGCTCGGTAACAGGGTCAAGGAGTCACACAGAATCAGCATACGGGCTGTAAATTAAGGGTCCAAAGACACATTCAAAATTTTTGCACATCCAAGTAGCTAAGGGATGAATCAAAATTAACAGACATATATGAATATGATGAGTCTACAGCATGTCTCAATATCTTATCATTAGAGATGAGCGAAGAAATGAAAAATTCGATTCGACTGATTCGGCGAATTCGTGGACAATATTCGATTCGAGTCGAATAAATTCGCTGTGAATTTAACTTAAAAAAGGGTGTTTCTAGGCTTCAGAGAGACTTAATATTAGTGCAGAACACTGTACCTTTAATTTAAATGCCCTTGGAGTCTGCTGGGGAAGAGAAATAATACTGTCTGTCAGTATGACATGCAGATGAGTGCCGTCGATCTTAGAATCACTGCACACTTCACTCCTTTGGCCAGTCACGGGGCCAAAACCAGTGTTTGGAGCCACAGTGTGGCGGTGGAGGCAGCAGCAATGGGAGGCCATACAGCAACCTATGACAAAATGGAAACCAGCAGGAGCGTGAGGAGACCTGAAAGTGGCACATGGCAGAGTGGGAGCAATGGGAGGCGGTACAGGGACCCAGGTCACACTATGGGCCCAGCAGCAGCGTGACCAGGCGGTACGGGGGCCCATGGCCGATATGGGGCTTGGTGGCACCTATGGAAGGCCTGTAATCTGCCAGCAACCTATGACAAAATGGACAACCGCAGGAGTGTGAGGAGATTTCAAAGTGGCACATGGCAGAGTGGAAGCAATGGGAGGCCGTACAGGGACCCAGGTCACACTGTGGGACCAGCATCAGCGTGAACAGGCGGTACGGGGGCCCATGGCCGATTTGACCTCATTCATCCCATAGTCCTGCCGACTCACGAATAGCGTGGCCTCCTCAAAGGGCCTGAGCAAGCGCAGGTGTCACACATGAGCTGACAATGGCTGACATCTAAGTTACACAGGGAGTACCTTTATCCGCTTTTAACATCAGGAAATCTGTGATGGCCTTTAGCTGTTCGTAAAGGCGGTCTAACATATGTAGGGTTGAATTACACCTTGTTGCAACGTCACAGCATGAGGAGTCGGTACGGGGGCCCATGGCAGATTACATGTCTGGCAGCAGCAATGGGAGGCCCGTAATCTGCCAGCACCCTATGTCAAAAAATTTAACACACCAGCAGTGTGAAGAGACCTGAAAGTGGCACATGGCAGCAGAGTGTGGCGATGGAGACAGCAGCAATGGGAGGCCGTACAGGGACCCATGAGAGACTCTGGACTTGGCAGCAGCATGAGGAGGCGGTATATAGGGGCCCATGGCAGATTAGGGGCCTGGCAGCAGCTATGTGAGGCCCGTAATCTGCCTGCACCCTATGTCAAAAAATTTAACACACCAGTAGTGTGAAGAGACCTGAAAGTGGCACATGGCAGCAGAGTGTGGCGATGGAGACAGCAGCAATGGGAGGCCATACAGGGACCCATGACAGACTCTGGACTTGGCAGCAGCATGAGGAGGCGGTATATAGGGGCCCATGGCAGATTAGGGGCCTGGCAGCAGCTATGTGAGGCCCGTAATCTGCCTGCACCCTATGTCAAAAAATTTAACACACCAGCAGTGTGAAGAGACCTGAAAGTGGCACATGGCAGCAGAGTGTGGCGATGGAGACAGCAGCAATGGGAGGCCGTACAGGGACCCATGAGAGACTCTAGACTTGGCAGCAGCATGAGGAGGCGGTATATAGGGGCCCATGGCAGATTAGGGGCCTGGCAGCAGCTATGTGAGGCCCGTAATCTGCCTGCACCCTATGTCAAAAAATTAAACACACCAGCAGTGTGAAGAGACCTGAAAGTGGCACATGGCAGCAGAGTGTGGCGATGGAGACAGCAGCAATGGGAGGCCGTACAGGGACCCATGACAGACTCTGGACTTGGCAGCAGCATGAGGAGGCGGTATATAGGGGCCCATGGCAGATTAGGGGCCTGGCAGCAGCTATGTGAGGCCCGTAATCTGCCTGCACCCTATGTCAAAAAATTTAACACACCAGCAGTGTGAAGAGACCTGAAAGTGGCACATGGCAGCAGAGTGTGGCGATGGAGACAGCAGCAATGGGAGGCCGTACAGGGACCCATGACAGACTCTGGACTTGGCAGCAGCATGAGGAGGCGGTATATAGGGGCCCATGGCAGATTAGGGGCCTGGCAGCAGCTATGTGAGGCCCGTAATCTGCCTGCACCCTATGTCAAAAAATTTAACACACCAGCAGTGTGAAGAGACCTGAAAGTGGCACATGGCAGCAGAGTGTGGCGATGGAGACAGCAGCAATGGGAGGCCGTACAGGGACCCATGAGAGACTCTAGACTTGGCAGCAGCATGAGGAGGCGGTATATAGGGGCCCATGGCAGATTAGGGGCCTGGCAGCAGCTATGTGAGGCCCGTAATCTGCCTGCACCCTATGTCAAAAAATTTAACACACCAGCAGTGTGAAGAGACCTGAAAGTGGCACATGGCAGCAGAGTGTGGCGATGGAGACAGCAGCAATGGGAGGCCGTACAGGGACCCATGACAGACTCTGGACTTGGCAGCAGCATGAGGAGGCGGTATATAGGGGCCCATGGCAGATTAGGGGCCTGGCAGCAGCTATGTGAGGCCCGTAATCTGCCTGCACCCTATGTCAAAAAATTAAACACACCAGCAGTGTGAAGAGACCTGAAAGTGGCACATGGCAGCAGAGTGTGGCGATGGAGACAGCAGCAATGGGAGGCCGTACAGGGACCCATGACAGACTCTGGACTTGGCAGCAGCATGAGGAGGCGGTATATAGGGGCCCATGGCAGATTAGGGGCCTGGCAGCAGCTATGTGAGGCCCGTAATCTGCCTGCACCCTATGTCAAAAAATTTAACACACCAGCAGTGTGAAGAGACCTGAAAGTGGCACATGGCAGCAGAGTGTGGCGATGGAGACAGCAGCAATGGGAGGCCGTACAGGGACCCATGACAGACTCTGGACTTGGCAGCAGCATGAGGAGGCGGTATATAGGGGCCCATGGCAGATTAGGGGCCTGGCAGCAGCTATGTGAGGCCCGTAATCTGCCTGCACCCTATGTCAAAAAATTTAACACACCAGCAGTGTGAAGAGACCTGAAAGTGGCACATGGCAGCAGAGTGTGGCGATGGAGACAGCAGCAATGGGAGGCCGTACAGGGACCCATGAGAGACTCTAGACTTGGCAGCAGCATGAGGAGGCGGTATATAGGGGCCCATGGCAGATTAGGGGCCTGGCAGCAGCTATGTGAGGCCCGTAATCTGCCTGCACCCTATGTCAAAAAATTTAACACACCAGCAGTGTGAAGAGACCTGAAAGTGGCACATGGCAGCAGAGTGTGGCGATGGAGACAGCAGCAATGGGAGGCCGTACAGGGACCCATGAGAGACTCTAGACTTGGCAGCAGCATGAGGAGGCGGTATATAGGGGCCCATGGCAGATTAGGGGCCTGGCAGCAGCTATGTGAGGCCCGTAATCTGCCTGCACCCTATGTCAAAAAATTTAACACACCAGCAGTGTGAAGAGACCTGAAAGTGGCACATGGCAGCAGAGTGTGGCGATGGAGACAGCAGCAATGGGAGGCCGTACAGGGACCCATGAGAGACTCTAGACTTGGCAGCAGCATGAGGAGGCGGTATATAGGGGCCCATGGCAGATTAGGGGCCTGGCAGCAGCTATAGGAGGCCCGTAATCTGCCAGCACCCTATGTCAAAAAATTAAACACACCAGCAGTGTGAGGAGACCTGAAAGTGGCACATGTTTGAGGCATGATTCATGGAGGATTTAGTCAGTTGTGTCAGGAACTGGTGGTTTGAAATCCAGACTAATCCACGCCTGATTCATTTTCACAAACGTGAGTCTCTCCACACTTTGGGTGGACAGTCGTGTCCTCCGCGGAGTTACAATACCTCCTGCCGCACTAAACACGCGCTCCGATGCCACGCTACTGGCCGGGCATGACAGCCTTTCAAGGGCAAATTCAGCTAGTTGGGGCCAAAGGTCAAGTTTCGTTGCCCAGTAGTCAAGGGGATTGTCTACCTCGGTTGGCAGGGTGCTGTCCAAGTAGGCCCAAGCCTGTTGTTTGAGCTCCTGCTCCAGGTCCACCTGATGCTGCTGCTGCTGCTGCGGCTGGTTAGTAGTTTCCTCACTGCGCTGGTGAAGAAAGCTACTCATCATCGACTGCAGACTGAGGCAGCCACTGCTGGTGGAGCTGCCACTGCTCCTACCACCCCACCCCTCCCCTGCTGCCATGCCAGCGGAACGCGAGCGCACAGGGCCCACAGTGTCTGAGGATGGACGTTGGCGCACAAAGGCAGAGACCAACTGACTACATAGGTGGTTTTTATAGTACGTAATTTTGGCCTCCCTCTCAGCAGGTGTGAAAAAGGCCACCATTTTGGACCGGTAGCGAGGGTCCAACAAGGTGGACAGCCAAAAGTCATCCCTCTGTCTGATGGTTATTATTCGGCTGTCGCTACGCAAGCAACCGAGCATGCTATGGGCCATTTGTGCCAAGGAATGCGAGGGACTCCCTGCCTCCATCTCCACAGCATACTGCCACGGTGCGTCTGGGTCCTCTGTCTCCTCCTCCTCCTCCTCTACCAGATGCTCCTGCTCCTCCACTCCTGTCCGCTGAGTGGAAAAACCACCCATTTCACTCAATAATTCCTGAGCACAAATGTCCTCCTCTACCTCCTCCTCTTCTTCCTGTCCTGCCCCCACAGGGGTCATGTGGCGTTGAGATCTGTGCGCCACGTCTACCGCACCCTGACCAGCCATTGTTAACAGCATTTGTTCCAGGACGTGCAACAGAGGAATGACGTCGTTCATCCCATAGTCCTGCCGACTCACGAATAGCGTGGCCTCCTCAAAGGGCCTGAGCAAGCGGCAGGTGTCACGCATGAGCTGCCAATGGCTGACATCTAAGTTACACAGGGGAGTACCTTTATCCGCTTGTAACATCAGGAAATCGGTGATGGCCTTTCGCTGCTCGTAAAGGCGGTCTAACATGTGTAGGGTTGAATTCCACCTTGTTGCAACGTCGCAGATCAGGCGATGCTGTGGAATTCCGTTCTGCCGCTGCAGCTCAATGAGGGTGTTCTTTGCGGTGTAGGAATGGCTGAAATGCATGCACAGTTTACGTGACATTTTAAGGATGTCTTGCAGTGGGATGGTGGATTTTAGGAACCGCTTGACAACCAGATTGAACACGTGAGCCATGCATGGCGCATGGCACAACCTTCCTTGACGCAGAGCAGACACCATGTTCTTTCCGTTGTCAGTCAACATGGTTCCGATTTTTAGTTTGCGCGGAGACAGCCATCTGTCGATTTCTCTGTTCATTACACTCAGCAGTTCCTCCCCTGTGTGACTACGTTCGCCAAGGCATACCAGGTGCAGCACAGCGTGACACCGTTGCGCCCTGCACATGTGATATGCCGGTCGGGTAATGGGACTTGGCACGGGGGTGGCGGCTGAGGACACGGCGGAAAAAGAGGTGGTAGAGGCGGACATGCTTGCTGGACCAAGGACGTGCAAACGTGGAGGCAAAAGCGTCGTGACCTGTCCAAGTTGCTGGTGCGGCTGTGCCGGCACCACGTTCACCCAGTGGGCCGTAAATGACATGTACTGTCCCTGACCGTAGTTACAGCTCCACACGTCGGCGCTGCCGTGCACTTTGGCAGAGACCGACATGCTCAAAGACTGGCCCACCATCTCTTCTACATGTGAATGCAGGGCTGGCACTGCCTTTTGGGCAAAGAAATGACGGCTTGGCACTCTCCACCGCGGCGCGGCACAAGCCATCATTTCTCGGAAAGGTGCTGAGTCCACCAGTTGGAAAGGGAGGGACTGCAGCACCAGCAACTTGGACAGGAGGACGTTCAGCTTTTGCACCGTCGGGTGCGTGCTCGCAAACTGTTGTCTCTTGGATACGGATTCCAAGAAAGACTGTTGACGGAATCCGAGAAGAGGAGTAGCAGGAGAAGGAGCATCTGAACGAGCGGAAGATGCCAATGAGCGACAACTCCCCTCAGCAGAGGTGTTGGAGCCTTGACTGGCTGATAGAGGGCGATTGACGACGTCGGGTGACGGAGCAAGTAACGGAGCGGGTGATGGAGCGGGGGCTGGGGCAGGCAGAACCGCCGTATGTTTATCACGGTTTTCCCAGGCCACCGAATGGTGACGCTGCATATGCTGACGCAACGCTGTAGTCCCAACATGGGCCCCCTGGCCACGCTTGCATTTCTGGCCACATAGTCGACATACGGCTACGTTTACTTCCTCGGGCGGCTTGAGGAAAAATTGCCACACCACCGAGTAGGAAACTTTGCCCCCGCTACTCTTCACTGGCTGACTGCTACTTCCTCCGTGCGCACCGGCACCACTACTGGCCGTGGTGGTAGGCTGCAGTGGAGCTGGTGCTCTACTCCGTGGACGTTTGGCTCCACTGACACTGATGCGACCCTGCTGCTGTCTCCTGGGCAACCCACCGACTGTTTTGCTCGCTGCCAAGCTGCCACCCTCTTCTCCTGATGATGCGGAAGAAATTGCCTGATGACGACGAGGCTGCCAAGTGCGATCAACCTCCTCATCATCAAGTAGGGTCTCCGCCTCACTACTAGCCCCCTCGGCTGCGTCTGGGTCAGGAGACAGACCTGTCTCTAGACCGGCTACCGAGCCACTCTCCTCGCCAGTACTTGTTCGCTTGGCTGCTGAAAAGGCCGATGTCTCCCCCCGTTCCTGACCGCCCTCTGTTAGCTCTTCCTCACTGTACAGTGGGGCTGAGCCCACAGCATGCGATACTTCGCTTGGTGAGGGAACAGCAAAGGACAGGGGCAGGTAGAGGACACGTGATTTCAGTGGGCTTGGTCCCGGGCCATGCCAACTAACGGTTGTGTCTGACGTACCCACCGACCGTTGGCTGTAGGTGTCAGAGGTGACCTGGGAAGAGGAAGACGACCGAGCCAACCAATCAATGACGGCAGGGTTGTCGGTGGAGACACGACCGCTGGATGACACCGGGAGCACTGGCCTCTGGCTGCGAATACTGCTGCCTCGACCCCTTCCTCTGCTGCCACGTCTGCTCGCTCCTAAAACATTGCCTCCTCTGCCACTCCTCTGCATGTTGTCTGACATACTATTTAATTCAACGATTAGGTGTCCCTGAGTAACAATTCTCTGGCACTCAGTAACAATTCTGTCTGTCCCTGAGTATGAATTCTGTGGCCCTGAGTAACAATTATGTGTCTGTGCGAGTAACAATTCTGTGTCTGTGCGAGTAACAATTCTGTGTCTGTGCAAGTAACAATTTTGTGTCTGTGCGAGTAACAATTCTCTGGCACTCAGTAACAATTCTGTCTGTCCCTGAGTAACAATTCTCTGGCACTCAGTAACAATTCTGTCTGTCCCTGAGTATGAATTCTGTGGCCCTGAGTAACAATTCTGTGTCTGTGCGAGTAACAATTCTGTGTCTGTGCAAGTAACAATTTTGTGTCTGTGCGAGTAACAATTCTCTGGCACTCAGTAACAATTCTGTCTGTCCCTGAGTAACAATTCTCTGGCACTCAGTAACAATTCTGTCTGTCCCTGAGTATGAATTCTGTGGCCCTGAGTAACAATTCTGTGTCTGTGCGAGTAACAATTCTGTGTCTGTGCAAGTAACAATTTTGTGTCTGTGCGAGTAACAATTCTCTGGCACTCAGTAACAATTCTGTCTGTCCCTGAGTAACAATTCTCTGGCACTCAGTAACAATTCTGTCTGTCCCTGAGTAACAATTCTCTGGCACTCAGTAACAATTCTGTCTATCCCTGAGTATGAATTCTGTGGCCCTGAGTAACAATTCTGTGTCTGTGCGAGTAACAATTCTGTGTCTGTGCAAGTAACAATTTTGTGTCTGTGCGAGTAACAATTCTCTGGCACTCAGTAACAATTCTGTCTGTCCCTGAGTAACAATTCTCTGGCACTCAGTAACAATTCTGTCTGTCCCTGAGTAACAATTCTCTGGCACTCAGTAACAATTCTGTCTGTCCCTGAGTAACAATTCTCTGGCACTCAGTAACAATTCTGTCTGTCCCTGAGTAACAATTCTCTGGCACTCAGTAACAATTCTGTCTGTCCCTGAGTATGAATTCTGTGGCCCTGAGTAACAATTCTGTGTCTGTGCGAGTAACAATTCTGTGTCTGTGCAAGTAACAATTTTGTGTCTGTGCGAGTAACAATTCTCTGGCACTCAGTAACAATTCTGTCTGTCCCTGAGTAACAATTCTCTGGCACTCAGTAACAATTCTGTCTGTCCCTGAGTAACAATTCTCTGGCACTCAGTAACAATTCTGTCTATCCCTGAGTATGAATTCTGTGGCCCTGAGTAACAATTCTGTGTCTGTGCGAGTAACAATTCTGTGTCTGTGCAAGTAACAATTTTGTGTCTGTGCGAGTAACAATTCTCTGGCACTCAGTAACAATTCTGTCTGTCCCTGAGTAACAATTCTCTGGCACTCAGTAACAATTCTGTCTGTCCCTGAGTAACAATTCTCTGGCACTCAGTAACAATTCTGTCTGTCCCTGAGTAACAATTCTCTGGCACTCAGTAACAATTCTGTCTGTCCCTGAGTAACAATTCTCTGGCACTCAGTAACAATTCTGTCTGTCCCTGAGTATGAATTCTGTGGCCCTGAGTAACAATTCTGTGTCTGTGCGAGTAACAATTCTGTGTCTGTGCAAGTAACAATTTTGTGTCTGTGCGAGTAACAATTCTCTGGCACTCAGTAACAATTCTGTCTGTCCCTGAGTAACAATTCTCTGGCACTCAGTAACAATTCTGTCTGTCCCTGAGTAACAATTCTCTGGCACTCAGTAACAATTCTGTCTGTCCCTGAGTAACAATTCTCTGGCACTCAGTAACAATTCTGTCTGTCCCTGAGTAACAATTCTCTGGCACTCAGTAACAATTCTGTCTGTCCCTGAGTATGAATTCTGTGGCCCTGAGTAACAATTCTGTGTCTGTGCGAGTAACAATTCTGTGTCTGTGCAAGTAACAATTTTGTGTCTGTGCGAGTAACAATTCTCTGGCACTCAGTAACAATTCTGTCTGTCCCTGAGTAACAATTCTCTGGCACTCAGTAACAATTCTGTCTGTCCCTGAGTAACAATTCTCTGGCACTCAGTAACAATTCTGTCTGTCCCTGAGTATGAATTCTGTGGCCCTGAGTAACAATTCTGTGTCTGTGCGAGTAACAATTCTGTGTCTGTGCAAGTAACAATTTTGTGTCTGTGCGAGTAACAATTCTCTGGCACTCAGTAACAATTCTGTCTGTCCCTGAGTAACAATTCTCTGGCACTCAGTAACAATTCTGTCTGTCCCTGAGTAACAATTCTCTGGCACTCAGTAACAATTCTGTCTGTCCCTGAGTATGAATTCTGTGGCCCTGAGTAACAATTCTGTGTCTGTGCGAGTAACAATTCTGTGTCTGTGCAAGTAACAATTTTGTGTCTGTGCGAGTAACAATTCTCTGGCACTCAGTAACAATTCTGTCTGTCCCTGAGTAACAATTCTCTGGCACTCAGTAACAATTCTGTCTGTCCCTGAGTAACAATTCTCTGGCACTCAGTAACAATTCTGTCTGTCCCTGAGTAACAATTCTCTGGCACTCAGTAACAATTCTGTCTGTCCCTGAGTAACAATTCTGTCTGTCCCTGAGAATGAATTCTGTGGCCCTGAGTAAGAATTCTCTGGCACTCAGTAACAATTCTGTCTGTCCCTGAGTAACAATTCTCTGGCACTCAGTAACAATTCTGTCTGTCCCTGAGTAAAAATTCTGTGGCCCTAATAACGTTTCTGTGGCCCTAAGTAACAATTCTCTGGCACTGAGTAACAATTCTGTCTGTCCCTGAGTATGAATTCTGTGGCCCTAACTAGCGTTTCTTTGTCCCTAAATAACGATTCTGTGGCCCTCATTAACAAGTCTGTGTCCCTGAGTAATGGTTCTCTGTCCCTAAGTAACTTCTCTCTGTCCCCAATTCTCGTTTCTGTGGCCCTAACTCTGTCCCTGTCCCTAGTACAGAGCGGTCTGCCTCTGTTCAATGACTGCAGGCAAATGAAGATTTCCAAAATGGCCGCTATATATACCTCGACCATTACACAGTGCTGGCTGGCTGGCTGCTGATTGGCTGATGCGATCACATGTCGTTGAGGAATGCATTATGGGGCAGCGCGCCTTGTCTGCGCGCCTTCCCCGACATCCCCGCTCCGTCGCCGCACATGTCAGCCGCCATTTTCGGAAAAATTTCGATTCGCGCGTCCGAATTAGGCTGTTTTTCGGATTCGGCACGAATCGAAATTTTTCCGATATTCGACTCGAATTCCACTTCGGATACTTCGATTCGCTCATCTCTACTTATCATAATAGTGGATAATATGCAAAAGAGCAAAAACACTTTCATCCTGGCTCTTGTCTGACTCTCCTCTTTTCTTTTTGTGGAGATGGAGTGTTCCAGATAGGAGATACCCGAGGGGTGGAAGGTGGATGTTGAGGTGAAGGAGTGTCCACCAGACCTAATTTAGCCAGGATTTCTTGAGAAGAGATGTGGCTGTGTATGTGCTGCCATTGTGTGGAACTATCAACTTAAAGGGAAAGGGCCATTTGTAGCGGATGCGAGCTGAAATAAGAGCAGATGTGATTTCCTTCATTTTTCTGCGCTTCTCCAACAAAGCCGGAGAGACATCTGGAAAGATTTGCAGATTTGAGCCTTCAAAAGAGATCATAGGGGTATTACGAGTAGCTCTGAGTATGTCTTCTTTGATCAAGAAATCTTTCATACACAGAACAGTGTCCCAAGGTGGTTTATCGTCAGGAGGTTTCGGACGTAGAGCTCTATGGATACTGTCACATGTAAACAGGGGTGGACTGACCATTCGAACACTCGGGTAATGCCCGAGGGCCCGGGGTCAGTATGGGGCCCCATGAAATGCCCCTGGTACCTTTTATAGGCTTTTTTGGGTGTGTTTTGAGTGTGGGCAAGGACACAGGGGCCCCATTATCCCCTATTGCCCAGGGGGCCCATGAGTTGTCAGTCCACCCCTGCATGTAAAGGATCAAGGGTTGTGATCCGGAAGAAGGGATTTGAACAATTTAGTTGTAGCTTGTGAAAGATCGGTCACAGTCTCAGGAACTCCACGAATACACAGGTTATTCCTGTGCTTGCGATTATCGAGATCCTCAACCTGTGCCTGCAACTGTGTAAAGGCCGTTTGTAAATGATCATGATCTCTGGAGAGCTCGCCATAAGCTAAGCTGAGCTCATCATGTTTTGTCTCTAAACGATCTGTTTTGGAGCCCAGCGCAGCTATTTCCTGAGAAAGGACATATGTACTCTTGTGGAGCTCTGACTGGAATTTAGCGGCCAACTTAGTGTACATATTCTCCAGACAAGATTCCAAGTCCCCCTTTGCAAGCTGCTGTGCATACTCACTGTCCTGTGCAGATGGATGAGTTGCAAGGGAGTTTTGAGCATTACCCCTACTTTTCTTGTTGGTGGACAGCATGCAGGAAGTCTCCTGGGGGTGATCAACTGAAATTTGTATAGCCAAGAATGAGAATAAGCCCAGGGGACCAATAAAACCCAATGCAGATATAAGGTTACGTCTACATAGGAGCGATCAGACGCCCCAACATATTTTGTATATTGTAAAAATGATTATCACAGTGAGGGGGGAGGGGTAGATATAAGCTGTGGTAAGATACTCTCAATGAAGGCCAGAGGCCCAGATGCAGGCCCAGGAAGGTCCCAGCCCCGGTTATGGAGTCAGATTGGGCACAGGGGCCGTTATTATTCAGATCCCCTGGGATGCTGGTTCCAAAGCCCACTAAAGGGAGTGTAGGGAGCCTGGATTCCTCTTCCCCAGGTGGCTTCAGGCCACAGCAGGCCCTTGGGACCAGTAGGGGCCACATTTTACCGAGGAAGGGCCTTCGGGCTCGGATGGGGGGTCCGATGGTGGCTAATAGCCCTCCCCAGCAGCAGGCTGTACTTACAACACAGCAGTGCACGGATAGCTCCAAGCACGGAGGGCCGCGAAAGGAGCCACTCAGCTCCTCTCCTCCGGTTGCAGGCAGGGACAGCAGGACCTCCAGTTCCATTGATTATGCAGCCGCTCTGGTCTCCATCTTGGACACGCCCCCACCAGAGATGATGATTTAAAAGCCTTTGCAAGTTACCACTTTAGAGTTACACAGGAGGTCTGGCACTATAATTATTACTCTCACTCTGATGTTCCTGATGATACCCCATATGTGTGGTGCAGTTACCCTTTATATATGCATGCAGGACTCCTGTGCATATTTACATTTGCATGCAAGCATGGGGGAACAGGAATGCTTTTTTTTTTTTCTTTAATGTTATTTTTTTTTTATTTATTTTTACACTGTCTTAAACTTTATTGCTTTTAGACCCCAGACCTCTCTTCTGCCATCCAAAGCATCTAATCAAACCAAGAACAGTTTGATTGGCTGCTTTACAAGCCAGTAACGGCTTGTAAACAAATAAACTGGAACTGGACATCACAAAATCCTTGTCGCTTGCAGTTTCTGATGTCACAGAATAGGGAAAGGAAATTCTGCTCCTGTTCGCTGTTCACTGTGCATTTGACATGTTGCATCAGTCCCCAGCTCTCCTGCAGGAATGAGAGATGGGAAAGGTGGCGGTGGGAGAAGAGACCCCCTTTCCGCTGTCTGTAAAAGTGATCGGGCAGCTGTATAGCCACTCAGGCCTCTTTTACATTGTAGTCCATCGCCGGCTGAAAAGTTTGATGCCAGGATCATAACTGCACCCATGATCCTGGTATAACCAGAGATATATATATATATGTATAGATATACTGTATATATATATATATATATATATATGTGTGTGTATGTCGTTCAGGAAGTGGGTAAAACTCAGCTATATCTAAAAAATGAGTTTTTTTGCTTTGGCATGGGAACGTGTTAGAACCCAGCACCACAAAGACAGAAAGTTTTAAGAAATATCTCCAATAGAGAAAAAGGACAATATTATCTTTATTCTTGCTTATCTTTGCATTCCAGGGAGAGAAAGAAAGAGAAAATTCCCTAATAAGGCCACATGTAGCTCAAAGAGACCTCAGAGCTGATTTACACATGTGCGGTGCGGATTGAAGCTCAAGTTTCACAGCTAATTTATACAGTAGTTCTTCACAGGTTTACGTCAGGTTTAGGATAGGATTAGCTAAGGATCGTATCTTGTTCACACATACTGTATGCAGTTTAGAAAAGGTTCCCATAGAAGTCAATAACCTGTATAACCTGTAATCCGCACCTGAACTGGACTGAACTGCTCAGAAATCAGACAGGACTCTTTATAAAAAAGAGGTTGTAACTTTGTTCCCATTCTAGCCAAAACTCAATGTAATGATCTGCTGCCCTCCACTGTCAACTGCTAGCATCACACTGTAATGTATAATTATGTATGTCACTTCCTGCCTCTGGGGTTGTTGGGAAAATATCCTGGAAGGAGGAAGTGCAGAGAGAGAGTGAGAGAGAGAGAGAGAGAGAGAGACATACTACTAATACCAGATCAGAAAAGATGATTATTGCCAGATAACTAGGACTCTCTTCCAGACCGGTTGGGTAATGGCTGGATGGTCTCCTCATCACCACACATCTTGTCTTTAGGTCTCTGACACAAAGACAGACTCTGCATCATTCTCAAAGACCACTGCAATGGGACTGCAACATTCATCTGAAGGAATTTCTATAAATACCTGGATATACAGTCATGGCCAAAAATATTGGCACCCGTGCATTTCTATCACCTAATGCACCACTTCGCCCAGAAAATTGTTGCAATTACAAATGTTTAGGCATTCTTATGTTTATTTCTTTGTTTGTATTGGTATGACACAAAAAGTGAATAAACAAAAAGCCAAATCTGACAAATTACACACAAAACTCCAAAAATGGACTGGACAAAATTATTGGCACCTTCTCAAAATTGTAAGAAATAATTGCATTCCAAATTTGTGATGCTCCTGTAATTTGTAATTAAACTCACCTGAATCAATTAACAGGTGCTGACAATATAGAAATCACACTGGCAACCAGTTAAAATGGTTTAACTAGTTTAACTTTTCTGTTGTGTTCTGTGTGCCACATGGAACATGAAGAAGAGAAAGAGCAGCAAATAATTGTCTGAGGATTTGAGAACACAAATTGTGGAAAAGCATCGACAATTTCAAGGTTATAAGATCATCTCCAGAGATCTTAATGTTTCTGTGTCCACTGTGTGCAACACTGTCAAGAAGTTTACAGCCCATGGCACTGTAGCTAGTCTCCCTGGACGTGGACAAAAGAGAAAAATTGATCAAAGATTGCAATGAAGAATTGTTCGAATGGTGGATAAAAAGCCTCGATCAACTTCTAGACAAATTCAAGCTGACCTTCAGGCACAAGGTACAACCATGCCCGCTTGCACTTTACGTTGCCATCTGAATGAAAGGGATTCTATGGTAGGAGACCCAGGAGGACCCCACTGCTGACACAGAACCATAAAAAAGCCAGATTGGAGTTTGCCAAAACTTACCTAAGGAAGCCAAAATCCATTTGAGAGAATGTGCTGTGGAAAGATGAAACCAAATTACAACTTTTTTTGGTAAAGCCCATCATTCTGCTGTTTATAGAAAAAGACATGAGGCCATTAAAGAAAAGAATACAGTCCCTACAGTCAAACATGGTGGAGGTTCACTGATGTTTTGGGGTTGCACTGCTTCTTCAGGCACTGGATGTCTTGACCGTGTGCATGGCATCATGAAATCTGAAGACTAGCAAAAAATTCTGGGGTGCAATGTAGGGCTCAGTATCAGAAAGTTGGGTCTCCGTCAGAGTTCATGGGTCTTACAGCAGGACAATGATCCAAAGCATACGTCAAAAAAGCACCCAGAAATAGTTTCAGACAAAGAGTACTGAAATGGCCAGCAATGAGTCCAGAATCCCATAGAGCACCTGTGGAGAGATCTCAAAACAGCGGTTGGGAAAAAGTGCCCTTCCAATCTGAGAGACCTGGAGCAGTTGGCGAAAGAAGAGAGATCCAAAATTCCAGTAGAAAGAAGTAAGAATCTCATTGATGGTTCCAGGAAGCGATTGATTTCAATTATTTTTTCTAAGGAATGTCCTGCCAAATATTAAATTGAGGGTGCCAATAATTTTTTCCAGTCCATTTTGGGGGGTTTGCATGGAATGTGTTAGATTTGTTTTTTTTGTTTCTCCACTGTTTTGTGTCATACCTATACAAACAAAAGAAATAAACATGACAATGTCTAAACATGTGTAATTGCAACAATGTTCTGGGCAAAGTGGTGCGATATCTGACAGAAATGCAGGGGTGGCAATATTTTTGGCCATGACTATATGTGCACAATTTCACGAGGGCTCCTATCAGGCCCTTTGCAGATAATATCAGTTTGAATATTAAATATATGTACAGTTATTAATAATTTGACACTGTCTGCTGCCGGGGTGGCTAGAGGTGAGGGGCTCCACCAGTTCCTTCTCTCCCTGGGCTCCTATTGCTGTTATACACAGAGCTCCTGCCAGTGTGCTTCATCTTCAGCTGGACATCAGAGGATCGCAGGTGGTCAGGCAGGAGTCACTCTTAGGATGGGCTGCTGACCATAGGTGATATGTTAAGGAATTTTTTATCTATTGATCACGTGAGTGCATTAAAAGGTTGTGTGGTATATCAACCAAAAAAAAGGGTTTGTTGCGCTCGGTTGCGCCTTCCTTGTTTCTCCATTTGTTTCACATTGTTTTCAAGCCTTTGCTGAACATTCAAAAGGGAGAGCTGCACAGTTCCTGGCATTATTGTTTATAGCTAATCTTGGCATCTTTATCTGCATGGGCTGCACCTGAGTGTGCAAGGGAGATTATATTGGGTTCCTCCAGGCTTTTACGATTGCTACTTTGGCCACCAAGAACAAGAACTGGATCAAGGTCTGGGTGTGTCTAGGAACCCCTTCAATGGGTTTGTTAAGTGAAGCAACTCTGTGGTACGTTGAACTCACCTGTCTACACCCATAGAAGCAGAGTGGTGATGAACCCGAGAACATTTTCCATAAGTGCTCGGGTTCCAAGTACATTCGAGAGAATGAAGAAATAAATATATATTAGAAGAAAAAATAGTATAGAAAATATTAATATTGAAATATATATAAACTATATATATATATATATATATATATATATATATATATAAAAATAAGATATACACATAAAAAACAAAAAACACACAAACAAATTATAAATAAAGAATATTTTAAGTATGAATCAAATAAAAGGTCATTCAAAAAATCAATTTCAATCAATATAGTGTTCATTCAGTGAACCCTTCTTTGTATAATGAAAAATATGTGCATCTGTTATCAATTCCCATGCAAAGACATCCTCCACCATATATCTGCTCACCTCACTCAGTGTGACCTCACATTATACAATGTTACGGTCTAGCTGCACTTTTGGTCCCATATGGACTCATAAGATCAGTTTGCTGAATGAAGACTCCAAAGTAAGCTCCCTCCTAATAAGCGTCTTTGTATCAGCCGTATTCCTCATTAAAAAGAACCCAACATAGTGCTTTATCCTTTTAAATTTTTATTCATCAATTAAACATAAGAAATACACTGACGTTCCGGAGGTGTATTTTGCAGCAGGTATGATGATGATCCAGTGATGCACTGATTAAACACTAGATGGCAGTATCATCTCAGCAGCAGAGTCCTGTACATGCTCAAACCAGACACCATCCGTAATATAATGCAAGGCAAAGCACGGGCCCACTTAATGAATGCTATTGCCTGCTGTAATGTCGTTCCAAGAGCCGTTTGTACAGTACTACAAGCCTGTGCGAATTGTAGCCTCTGTTTTCTGTTCTTAGCTGAAAGGAGTGTCATGCTGACCCGGTGTGGTCTTTTGCTGCTGCAGCCCATCTACTTCAAGGTTTGATGTATTGTGTGTTCAGAGATGGTATTCTGCATACCTTGGTTGTAACGAGTAGTTATTTGAGTTCCTGTTGCCTTTCTATCATCTTGAACCGGTCTGTCCATTCTCCTCTGACCTCTGAAATTAACAAGGCATTTTTGTCCATACAATTGCTGCTCACTGGATAGTTTCTTTTTCGGACCATTCTCTGTAAACCTTAATGCTGGCTGTGTGTGAAAATCCCAGTAGATCAGCAGTTTTTGAAATACTCAGACCAGCCAGTCTGGCACCAACAACCATGCCGTGTTCAAAGTCACTTAAAGTGTTAGTAAACCCACAACAGTAAAATCAGTCTGTATATGCAGTAAAGCATGCTTGATATACTCACTGTGGAACCTAAGGGGTTAATCCTCTGCATTGTGTACAAATTCTGTTTGATCCTGACTTCTCTGATCCTCCCCTTTTTCCAGTGTCCCCCTCATATCTCCTGATAAGACATATCTATGGAGTGACTCTGCACATGCTCAGTTTGGTGTGTATCGCTAGAGATATTTTTCCTTTTCTTGGAAGAGTGCATGTAATCAGCACAGGGCCAATCAGCACTGTCCAGACAGAGGTCAGGGGTTCTGCATCCTCCTAGAACAGAAATAAAACTCCTCCTACAAGCTTTAACCAGTGTTCTGCTGGAATCGGATAGAAGTCACAAAACTGCTGATGAGAAAAGGTATTTAGCATTTTATATTTACTAAAATAATTGCATTTCCATGTAGTGTGCACTGTGGGAGACCAGACAGACTGAATGCAGGGTCCTGGGTTTAGTAACACTTTAAATCCCCTTTCTGCTTAGTTTTAACTTTAGAAAGTCATCTTCACAATGTTTAGATGCCTAAAAACATTGAGTTGCTGCCATGTGATTGGCTGATTAGCAATTTGTGTTACCAAGCAATTGAACAGGTGTACCTAATAATGTGGCCAGTGAGTGTATATTACCTAATAGTCACAAAGAATATAGAGGCCAATCACCATTGGGATGAGTAATAGACACCTTCTCCAAAGAAATGAATGGATATCCTGATCTTGGATGGACATTAAGGATTAGGTTGAGTTGTAGGCTTATCCATGCAGTAAGATGCAATAGGCTCATTTTAATGCCCCACCCCAGCAGCACATTCTATATCATCCTTTTTGTTGCCACACTGCTCCAGCTGCCTGCAGCAAAGAAAAGAAGACTTGTGTACACTCATCTCCTGCTGTCAATTTGCAGCTAAGTCCTGCTACATGTACTCCAGCACTGGCTGCTTGGAATTTCCCAGGTCAGGATTCCTGATAGTGGCATCTGTGGAGCATGCCAGAATAATATTTTTTTTTCCATTATATATTTCATTAAATTTTCTTTTAAGAAAAAAATACCTTACAAAACTATAATAAATCTTTTTACATCATGCATATAAACTTTATCTCCATACCCTCCCCAACACACCCCTGTCCACTCTCATCTTATCCTCGCTTTCCCCTCCTATTAATCTAGTCATATATATATATATATATATAGATCTCTTTAACCATTTAAATTATCTGGTACTACTATTGGGGGACCTTTAATTTTTAAGTATTTTTCTGAAGTTCTAAACTCATACCATTTACCCCAAATCTTTCTAAACGTTTCCATTTCATCTTTCTCCATGTAACAAAGTTCCTCCATCCTACTAACATATTCTACTCTGTCTATTCAATCCCTCATTGTTGGTGGATCCTGGGTCCTCCAAAACCTAGGAATTAAACCCTTTGCTGAACCAATCAGATGATATATTAAACTGTTTTCATATTGTTTTACCGACTACTCTGTTCTATAGAAAAGACACACCCACGGATCCTTCTGGATAGATGTCCCCCAAATCTCCAGTATATTATAAATTATCTTCTGCCAATATAATTGAATTTTTGGGCATTCCCACCATATACAGTTGTGTTCAAAATAATAGCAGTCAGACATCACTAACCTGATCAATCACTGTTTTTGGTAGAAATGATATTTCTATATGGCAAATAATTTACTAGCAGGTGTAGTAGAGTAATAGAAATCCAACAGGCCCAACAGTCATGACATGCATGGTGCTGATTCTGTGTAATTGCATCACTAATTGAAAGGGGCATGTTCAAAATAATAGCAGCATGGAGTTCTATTAGTGAGGTCATTCATTCTTTGAAAAACAGGTGGCAATTATTGCCCTTATTTAAGGAAGGAAGGCAGTAAATGTTGTACATGCTGGTTACAGTGCATTTCTCTCTGAAATTCTGAGGAAAATGGGTTGTTCCAGACATTGTTCAAAAGATCAGCGTACCTTGATTAAAAAGTTGATTGGAGAGGGGAAAACAGATAAAGAAGTGCAGAAAATGATAGGCTGCTCAGCTAAAATGATCACAAATGCTTTAAAATGGCAACCAAATCCTGGAAGACGTGGAAGAAAGCTAAAAACTACCATTCGAATGGATAGAAGAATAGCCAAAATGGCAAGGACTCAGCCAACAATCAGCTCCAGGAAGATCAAAGAAGGTGTAAAGTTACCTGTGAGTACTGTTACAATTAGAAGACGCCTATGTGAAGGCAAGCTATCTGCAAGAAGCCCCCGCAAAGTCCCACTGTTGAAAAAAAGACATGTGCTGAAGAGGTTACAATTTGCCAAAGAGCACATTGACTGGCCTAAAGACAAATGGTGCAACATTTTGTGGACTGATGAAAGTAAGATTGTTCTTTTTGGGTCTAGTGGGCGGAGACAGTTTGTCAGACGACCCCCAAACACTGAATTCAAGCCACAGTACACTGTGAAGACAGTGAAGCATGGTGGTGCAAGCATCATGATATGGGGATGTTTCTCATACTACGGTGTTGGGCCTATTTATCGCATACCAGGGATCATGGATCAGTTTGAATACATCAGAATACTTGTAGAGGTCATGCTGCCTTATGCTGAAGAGGAAATGCCCTTGAAATGGGTGTTCCAACAAGACAACGACCCCAAACACACCAGTAAACGTGCAACATCTTGGTTCCAGACCAACAAGATTGACGTTATGGAGTGGCCAGCCCAATCCCCGGATCTTAATCCAATAGAAAACTTGTGGGGTGACATCAAAAATGCAGTTTCTGAGGCAAAACCAAGAAATAGAGAAGAACTGTGGAATGTAGTCCAATCATCCTGGGCTGGAATACCTGTTCACAGGTGCCAGAAGTTAGTTGACTCCATACAACACAGATGTACAGCAGTTCTCAGAAACAGTGCTTATACAAGTAAATATTAATTAAGTGATTCAAAGGAAAGCAAAATCTTCAAACATTTTTCAGTTTATATAGTGAATGTTTGAGTTTGTAAAGAAGAATACAAACACTGCTATTTTTTTGAACAGTCTAATATTCACTTTTCTTCAATTTTTTTAGAGGAACAACACAAATTTGATATATTTTTCTTCATGTTTTGATTTGGAATAGAATGTGTAGTGTTCCCAATGCAATTGTGTGTATGGAAATAAAAGCTATTAGAAGGATTTTGAGCTTTATTCACTTTTTTCAACACACTGCTATTATTTTGAACACAACTGTATAAGCCATTGTCCCTATTGCCCCACATCCTCTCCAACATAAAGGTGATACTTCTTCTCTCTGTTTATTTGCTACACTCGGTGTACAATACCATCTAGACAAACATTTATAATTCATCTCAACTATATTTGTGTTCATCACCCCGTGCATTAACTTAAACATTTTCCTCTTCTGGTGATCATTCATATTTATACCCAATTCTCTTTCCCTACCCTCCAAGAATGACGGTGATACAGCTCCCTCCAATTCAACTATGATCTTATAAATCCTAGATGTTATATGTCCACAACAAAATAATATTGAAATAAATACTCTTCTGGAAACTATCAGTGAGATGCAAGACTCTTCTCTGCCTTCACACTGAGCAGAGGGACAAGATAAGTGTACCTACTCTCACCACTACTATTTGCCCTTGCCATTGAGCCCTTGGCAGCTATGACTGGCACTGATAACAATATTGGGGGTTTTAGATATGGGCATATACAAGAAAAAATCAGGCTCTATGTAGATGACATGCTTTTGCTTCTGGGTGACACGAACCTTTCATTTAAAACATTTATGAATATCATTACTTTGTTTGTCATTTTGAATGCCCTGTTGCTGCTTGATGGCACAGTCAACCCATTATTTACCTATTGCTTGATGCCAATTACGTCATCATTTGTATATGTTTTGATTATGATTTCCCCCTGTCTCTTGGATTACTGCCACTAAATATAAAGCCTCACTGTCTTGCTTTCAAGACAAAATTAAATTTTGGAACAAATTATTGTCGCTCAACAACTTCATAAAAATGATTTTTATGCCTCAGTTACTGTATTTTTTGCACATAATATGCCCGTAGTACTGCCAGTAAAAATATTCCATATTGTTAATACAATTTTTAGAACATTCCTGGAGGGGTCATCCACCCAGAAGTGATTCATGCAGATAGCAGAGGAATGGGGCAGCAGACAGAAATGACACTTAAAGTGTTACTAAACCCACAACAGTAAATCAGTCTGTATATGCAGTAAAGCATGCTTGTTATACTCAATGTGGAACCTAAGGGGTTAATCCTCTGCATTGTGTAAAAAGGCTGTTTTATGCTGACTTCTCTTATCCTCCCCTTTTTCCAGTGCCCCCCTTTTATCTCCTGATAACACATATTGTGTGGAGACACTCTGCACATGCTCAGTTTGGTGTGTATTTCTAGAGAGGATTTTTGTTTTTGTTGGGAGAGCGTGATCAGCACAGGGCCAGCACAGGGCCAATCAGCACTGTCCAGACAGAGGTCAGGGGTTATGCATCCTTCTAGAAGAGAATTAGAACTCCTCTGTTAAGAAATCAAAATTATGATTCGGCACTTATATTGATGGCAAGCTTGCAAAATATTTGTTTTTTATGATTAGTCATAATTAATATTAATATGTGTGAATGGTCTTTTGACAAATGGTAGTATTACAATTCTTCAATTATAACTGAGACCAAAAGATATACAAGTTAAGCTGAGACAGTAAAATATGGGTAAGTTAGCTGAGACAGCTAACTAGCTGAAGACTATATTTAGGCATAGCTGGTTAAAAGTATCTGGTAGTAATGTCAAGGGTATTAGGAGGACTCATTAGAGATTTACTATTACATTATGTATTTTAATAGTATCTGTGTGTATTTAGTATACGTTTCTAACATTGATACATACTGTATATAGTTTAGTGATTATACATTGATATGTTCTTAAGCTATATTATTCTTTAAATATATAGCTGAGGGTTACATCATCTGCTTACAATATTATGTACATCAACATACATATGTTCCTGTCCATCAAAAACATCATATGTACAGCATCCCCTTCCTTTTATGAAATGGCTTTGCTAAGCAGTAATAATTTCCATAGAAGGTATTAAGATCACCAACTATGATGTAAATTTGCCTCATAAAAGACCATGAGACAATGGAGAAGAGAGACTCTCACACGCTAACACTGACACTTGCATACACATACATACACGTCTGAGAAGCTGCAACAGGTGCATGTTGCGAGATCATCATTTCCGTCTATTTCCGGCTTCTTCCCAAAAAGACATGAGAAGGACAAGGAGAACATGAAAGACAGAACAGCACATGGCCGGACTTCTATGACAAATAATGGTGACTTATCTTTAAACTTTTGCTTGTTATTTCTACAGTAGTTTTATCTACATGGAACTGTTCATAATACGCTTTACATTGTTATTTTACATTATTAAAAAATGTAACAATGTTACATTACTTTACATTGTTATTTTATTTGTGTGATAGAATAAAATCACACTTCATTTTTTATTTCAATGGCTCTTTCATTCATAATCACCTCAAGACACTAGAAGAAGTATTATATGTGTCTAAAATCCAACATCCACAAGTTTTACCATGTGCTTGGCTGAAGAAGTTCTTTTGGTGAAAGAAGTCACAAGACTGCTCTAACTGCTGATGAGAAAAGGTATATAGCAGATTATATCTACTAAAATAATTGCATTTCCATGTTGTGTGTACTGTGGGAGACCAGATGGAGTGAATGAAGTGTGATGGGTTTAGTAACACTTTAAGCAGCCCATATATTATGCATTTTCCTTTCCTTCCACCATGGAAAATTATTCAATTCCCCAATCATCACAGCCAGTCAATCCCTCCCATAGCACTATTGTGTTCTGCCTGTGGGGATGATCGCTGCTGGCAGCTATAGCCACCGGCAGTGATTGCATAAGAAAACACTAACAGGCTGGTTGTACTGAAATTGATTAATGGATTGACTTCAGTACAACCAGCCTGCCCATAGATGGATTGAATCCAGACTGGTCCTTGTTGAACCAACTGAGATTCGATCCATCTATGGCTGGTTTTAGTGCTTTGCATTGAAACAAGTACACACTATAGAGGGATATCCTTTGTTCATATTTCATGTGTGAAGTTTACAACCACTTTAAATTGATTTTACTGCTTGTTCAGAATCTGTAGATACTTTAGTGTGCATAATAAAGCTGCAAGTTCATTTTTAGCTTTATTGCAACACCGATTCTTCAGAATTTTGTTTCAGAAAAACTGCACAGACAAATACTAAAGTAAATATTTCTGTAGAATTATCTGCTCTTTGTGCAATAGGGGTGAGAAGCCACTGACCTCTCATTTACCTCCTGCATTGAGTGTGTCAGCTGACATTCCAGCATTTTATTTGCTGGATGGTTCCAATTTGAGAATGATATCATGAACCGACATGACAAAGCCCCAAAGGACCCTCTGGATCACTGAAACACTCTTTCCGACTGCAGGAGCCTGATGAGTTCAGTAGATCCTGCATCCTCAATGCTTAACTGCCACAAATCATCATACAGTATAGCACAACTATATCAGAGATATGTGCATGCTTTAAAGATTCCAAAAACTGAAGATGACTTTATATAATATTCATATGGGTGAAAATTACGGGAAAACTGTATAATATAAATTCATACAAACAGCAGACTTCAAAGCATGTTTCCTAAATCCAATTTTATGTTGATGGTCAAAAGGGCTTTTTTTCCTCAGAGAATAGGTGCAGGAACTCCTCCCTTCTGAATCATTTCTTGTCTCTGCCCCCAACCCACCTCTGAGCACCGTCCCTTAGTTTTACCCCCTACCCAGCTCCCAGTACCGCTCCTTATAGAGAATACGCAGCCAACTATCATTTTGTGGCGCTAAGTAATTTGTATTGAATTTGTTAATGATAACAAGAAAAGCAGTAAAATAGATCCCCTGCACCCAGCAACAATAGACCCCCCAGCAACATTAGATCTACCAGCAACAATAGATCCCTCAACAACAATAGACCTCTAGCAACAATACTCACCTCCCAGTACCGCTCCTTATAGAGAATACGCAGCCAAATATAATTTTGTGGTGCTAAGTAATTTGTATTGAATTTCTTAATAACAAGAAAAGCAGTAAAATATATCCCCTTCACCCAGCAACCATAGACCCCCCAGCAACATTAGATCTATCAGCAACAATAAATCCCTCAGCAACAATACCCACCTCCGAGTACCGCTCCTTATAGAGAATACGCAGCCAACTATCATTTTGTGGCGCTAAGTATTTTGTATTGAATTTGTTAATGATAACAAGAAAAGCAGTAAAATAGATCCCCTGCACCCAGCAACAATAGACCCCCCAGAAACATTAGATCTACCAGCAACAATAGATCCCTCAGCAACAATAGACCTCTAGCAACAATACTCACCTCCCAGTACCGCTCCTTATAGAGAATACGCAGCCAAATATCATTTTGTGGTGCTAAGTAATTTGTATTGAATTTGTTAATAACAAGAAAAGCAGCAAAATATATCCCCTTCACCCAGCAACCATAGACCCCCCAGCAACATTAGATCTATCAGCAACAATAAATCCCTCAGCAACAATAGACCTCCAGCAACAATACCCACCTCCGAGTACCGCTCCTTATAGGGAATACGCAGCCAAATATCATTTTGTGGTGCTAAGTAATTTGTATTGAATTTATTAATGATAAGAAAAGCAGTAAAATAGATCCTCTGCACCCAGCAACAATAGACCCCCCAGCAACATTAGATCTACCAGCAACAATAGACCTCCAGCAACAATACCCACCTCCCAGTACCGCTCCTTATGGAGAATATGCAGCCAAATATCATTTTGTGGTGCTAAGTAATTTGTATTGAATTTGTTAATAACAAGAAAAGCAGAAAAATAGATCCCCTGCAACCAGAGCCACCACATGAGTTAGACCAGCTCTGAGGCTTTCAAAAACACTGGAATTTCAATCAATAAATACCACAATTGTGAAATGTTTCTCTGGAAAAGCTCTGTTTACTTTTCGTGTGACAAACCGTTTATCCATGGCAAAGTGTGCCAACTGCAATCTGTAGACTATACATATATGTGTGTGGCCTAGCTAGCGCACTCCAAAGCTATATGCACCAAAAGGAACCACAAAAAACCTTTCTAGAATAAGCAAATGTAAATAAAGTGCAGCGCTAAAATAAGTAATAACCAATAAGAAATGAATCTTATACAAGTAATAAATAGAAATAAAGAGTCCAAGGTGGTATATTATGACTTAATCGGTATGAACACTGCTCCAGCATCCCGATGTGAAAGAATGGAAAGATTGCCCACTCACCGGAAGCGCAATCTTCATGCGCATATAGAGATCTCAGATGGCTGGAGGTCCTATGTAGGTACTGCCTGGTACTAGAATGATCCTCAGGAGGTCCCTCTGTTTGGTGGTGGGTAACGGATATGTTGGTCTGGTCTAAGGGCTTGCTTCCTAGGCCTGGACAGGTCACCTGGAATACTGGGCTGAGGTGTGGAAGCTCAGTGCAAAGCAATAAAGATATAGGTGCTCATAGTGTAGTATTCCAAAGGATTTATTGAGCATAAATTATTGGTGGTATATAAAAACAGGTACAAATGAAAATAAAACACAGGGTGACTGTGAATAGCAATGCAGCATGGACTGCTGAATACACTGACCAGTGTGATTCATATGATGGCCGCCCGTAAGGAAATGACGGGCGCAAGGTGGTTCTCTCATTCTGGGAGGACACAGCGGATCATTGATGAATGGAAAGAGCCAAAGACGTCGGCTCTGTCATGTGATCAGCTGTGTCCAATCACAGTTGATTGCATGTAAATAAGGAAATGCCAGTTATCGGCATTTCTCTCCTCATGAGTGGTCACGCTGACAGCACGTTAGCAGAGGAGAGAAGAGGGGACATGTACACTGATAATCAGGGCACTGATGATCAGTGTGCCATGATGATCAGTGTCACCCCAGAAGTGCCACCTGTCAGTGCCCATCGATGCCACCTGTCATTACCCATCAATGGTATCTGCCAGTGCCCATCAGTGCCACATCAATGCCACATATCAGTGCCTACCAGTGCACATCAATGCCACAAATCAGTGCCCATCTGAGCTGTCTTTCAGTGCCACCTATCAGTGCCAGTCAGTGCCACCTATCAATGCCAGTCAGTGTCGTCTATCAGTGCTGCCAATCAGTGCCAGTCAGTGCCACCTATCAATGCACATCAGTGCCGCCTATCAGTGCCCGTCAGTGCTGCCTATCAGTGCCACCTAACAGTGCCAGTCAGTGCCACCTATCAGTGCACATTGTAAAAACAATAATCCAAATTGGTGTATGTACTTTAGTCTGTGTGAATGTTATAGTCTACAAACTATGGTATACAGTGGGGAAAATAATTATTTGATCCCCTGCAGATTTTGTAAATTTGCCCACTGACAAAGAAATGAAGGGTCTATAATTTTTATCCTAGGTGTATTTTAAATTATAGAGACAGAATATCAACTAAAGATCCAGAAAAAATACATAATACAAATTTTCTAATATGAGTTGTGGTTCAGTGAGTAAAATAAGTAATTGATCCCCAAGCAAAACAAGACTTAGTACTTGGTGAAGAAACCCTTGTTGGCAAGCAAGATGTTGAGGTAAGACGTTTCTTGTAGTTGGCACATCTGAGGAGGGGTTTTGGTCCACTCTTCTTTACAGATCTTCTCTAAATCCTTGAGGTTTCTTGGCTGTCGTTTGGCAACTCGAAGTTTCAGCTCCCTCCCTAATGCTTCTTCTTGAGCTACTCCTTTGTTGCCTTGGCGGTATGTTTTGGGTAATTTTCATGCTGGAAGACCCATCCACAACCAATCTTCAGTGTTCTGGCTGAGAGAAGAAGGTTCTCATCAAAGATTTTACAATACTTGACCCCATCCATTGGCCCCTCAATGCGGCAAAGTCGGCCTGTACCTTTAGCAGAGAAACAGCCCCAAAGGATAATGTTTTCACCTCCATGCTTGACTGTAGGGATGGTGTTCTTAGGGTCATAGTCAGCATTTTGCTTCCTTCAAACATGGCAAGTCGAGTTAATGCCAAAGAATGGTCTCCTCTGACCACAACACTTTGTCCCAATCCTTCTCTGCATCATTTAGATGTTCATTGGCAAACTTCAGACGGGCCTGTACATGTGCCAGGTGAACCTTGCGGGCGTTGCAGGATTTCCATGGTGGCGTATTGTCTTACCAATGGTTTGCTTGGTAACTGTGGTCCCAACTGCCTTGAGATCATTTACAAGCTCCTCCTATGTAGTTCTGGACTGATTTCCCACTTTTCTCATGATCATCCTTACCCCATGAGGCCAAATCTTGCATGGAGCTCCAGACCGAGGGAGATTGATGGCTATTTTGTATTTTTCCCATTTGCAAATAATGGCTTCAACAGTTTTCTCCTTCTCACCAAGCTTCTTGCTGATGGTCTTGTAGTCCATTCCAGCCTTGTGCAGATCTACAATTTTGTCCATGATGCCCATGGTGGAGCCCAGGAAAGAGATTCTGTGGACAGGTGTCTTTTATACACATAACGAGTTGTTGCTAGGAGCACCTTCTTAAATTGACATGACTAATTTGTGTACCACATGAGCACATAGCCTGTGGGAGCCAGAATTATTGTTCATTGGTAGGGGATCAAATACTTATTTTACTCACTGACCTGAGACTCCATTTATAACATTTGAATCATGTTTTTTTCTGGATTTTTGATTGATATTCTGTCTCTATCATTTAAAATACACCTATGATAAAAAAAATTATAGACCCTTAATTTCTTTGTCAGTGGGCAAACTTACAAAATCTGCAGGGGATCAAATAATTATTTTCCCCACTGTATATATCTGAAAATTTAACAATTCTGATGTACTGATGGTCTATCTCATTTCTTGAGACACTACAATGACCCTTTTTGGAAAGCAGACACCCTGTGTCAGGAAGGGACTTGCCAGTAATGGTGGGACTCACCTGCCTTGTGGGCTGCAGTACCAGGGCTGGCCAGCGGGTGCTCCCAGCAATCAGAGACTCAACCCTGCAGCCAGCCAAACACCTGAAGCTGATTATGCAGGTGTATTTAAGGGATGGCCAGACCTGCAGTCTGGGCCTTGGTGTGTGTTTTCCTGGGCCCCTGTATCTTGTTACCTGCATCCCTGTTTCTGTCCCTGTCTGACTGATTCGTTGCCGACCCTGCCTGATGCAGACCTCTGCTGACTTCTCCTGTTTTATCCCTGGCTTGTGACCCCGACCATTCTCTGCCTGACCCCCTGTACCTACCTGCCCGTTAGTTGCTGTACCCGGCTCGTGACCTGACTACTCTCTGCCTGCTCCTCCTGTTCCTACCTGCCCGATTGTTATTGACCCGGCCTGCCTGACGACGCTTGCATTGTATGCATTGTTATCTGTGGGTGGTTTGGTTCGTTTGCACTGTGTTATGTTTTAGTATTGCACTGCGTTTATGTATTGTTAGTGTTAATAAATTATATTGTTTATAACATATCTGAAGCCTGCGTTTCCCTGTGTCAGTTCACATACCTCTGGTCATACCTGGAGCCCTGACACCCTGTCAGGGCTCCAGGTATGACCAGAGGTGTGTGGACTGACACAGGGAAACACAGGCTTCAGGTATAGTATAAACAATACAATTTATTCAAGACTAAACAATACATAAACGCAGTGCAAGACTAAACATAAACACAGTGCAAACAAACCAAACCTCCAACAGATAACAATAAGAACAATACTAAACGTAGTCGGGCAGGCAAGGTACAAGGAGCAGGCGGAAGAGTAGTCAGGAATAGCCGAGGTCAGTACAGGCAGAGTTTATGCAGAGTCAGGATTCAAGCAGGCAGGATCAGGATACAGGGGCCAGGGGGAAACTATACACCAAGGCACTGACTGCAGGCCTGGCCACTCCTTAAATACACCTCCTGCAATCAGCCTCAGGTGATGACTTGATTGCAGGAGTGAGCTTCTGGCTGCTGAGAGCACCCGCTGGCCAGCCCTGGTACTGCAGCCCACACGGCAGGTGAGTCCCACCACCAGTGGTGAGTCCATTCCTGACACACCCTAAGGTATTTAGTAAGGGGCATGGTGAGTTTTTTGAAGTTGTAATTTTATTCTCACAATCTTTTGAAAGATGAAGAAAATAAATACATTTTTTTCATTTGTTTTTCACATATTGTCACCAGAGCAATACAGCATCATCATATGGCTGGGGTGGTGGTGATAGCGAATACTGACTGGTGGCATGTATAAAAAAAAAGAAAGATTTTTTTTTCCCTTTTTTTAAATTTTTTTTCGTTATTTATAATTTTTTTATTACATACTGTGACCAGAGCAGTGCAGTGTTACGATAATAACACTGTACTACTCTGGGGAGGTGATCAGGATTTTTTTTGTAACACTATGATTGCCTATAACAGTGATGGTCACTGTTATAAGCAACCATATTTATGAATGGTATCCATGGTATCCATTATGTACTATTGGGATAGCTGTGATTGGCCACAGCTATCACATGGTACAATGTGTTGATATTGTCTGTACCATGTGATCACTGTGACCAATCACAACAATCATCACAATATTACACAATGAATGGCTATGAATGAAAGCAATCACATGATATTGAGGCCTGCCCGGTGCACCAATCTGTCTTTTGCTGTGTCCGCGACTGGGAGCATGTCAGATAACATCCCCCCAGAACCAGGGAGCTTCTGCCCAGCTGTCGTATTACTATAAGCAGTTAAATTAATGATGGGCTGTTTACATGTAGTTGCACACAAAGCAGTTATCTGCAGTTAGGGATGGATGTCCAAGCCTGGACACAGCTGCCTGACATCTGTCCCTAACCATAGGTAACAGCTTTGTGTTTGGCTACATGCATCATTAGTTTAAAAAAGCTGAGCAGCCACTGCTATTCACATGCCCTGGTCATTCCAGCCACAAGAATCCGCTCATTCTTGCTGTTGGAATCCAGTGGCCAGGGCCGTGGATAAGGGTGTACCACCAGTCCTCCTGTACAGGGCCCAGGTCAGCAGGGGGGCCCAGGCAACTAGGTGAAATGGATGTGGGCGGGGAGAGTGATTAGCACAGCATGGGGGGCAATTACTAGAACCAATCCCCTGTATGGCTCTCTCTTCAGCAGCTGAAAGCTGGCTTCTTCTCCTCTCCCTCCTGCTGGCTTTCAACTGCTATAAAGAGAGCAATACAGGCGATCGGTTCCAGTAATTGCCCCCTGCCGCACCCATCACCCTCCCTGTACACCAGGGATGTCAAACTGGCGGCCCTCCAACTGTTGTGAAGTGCCATCATACCTCTACCTTCATGCTTGTAACTGTCAATGTTGCAATGCCTCATTGTAGTTTGGCAACAGTTGGAGGGCCGCCATTTTGACACCTGTGCTGTACACCATACATTTCCCACTGTTGCCCAAGCCCCCCTGTGTGCCCCCCCTTTGCAGTGCTGCTTGCTTCTCTCTTCTCCTCACCACTGGCAGCTGCAAGCACACAATATAATGCATCAGGATGGAGAGTGGGGGAAGGGTCACATTTACCAGCCCCTTCCTTTCCCGAATGAACACAATGAGTGATTGGCACCAATCACTAACTGTGTTCATTCATAACCAAAGCATAATAAACTGTGGGGGGGGGGTTGAGGTTGAGGGGGGGCTGTCAGGTTGCCTGTAAGGGGCCCTGTGGTTTCTAACAGCAGCCCTGCCAGTGGCTGCCTGTAAATGACCATATGAAGGAGACCTTAGAGTATCTGTAATAGCCAAAGATTCAGTCCTATTGGACCCTGAATAGGCAGTTATCAAGGCTTAGCCATGAAATCAGAGGAAGCCAGGTCCTCAGTAACAAAGTAAAATTAGATCAGAGAGGTCCTCAAAAGACTATTAAAGCATACATAAGGCCAAACTTTCTTGTCTATTTTGTGTTCTTTTGGGAATTTTTTTATTTCCGGTATCAAGACAAAGGAAGACATGGGATAATATCCTTCCAAAGAAAGGGGGATTCTCTCTTAGACAGTTGTTACTGGAACAGGTGGCTTCTTGGGAAGATATGCCCTTTATTTATATTTCAATGGCAACTCAAATTTTCGGATTGGTCTCAGTTTCAAATATAGAGGGTGAATCTCCCCTCTGAGTAAATGGACACCAATTTCAACTAATCTACCCTTTCCCTTCCTTATCCAAAACTGAAAATGATTTACATTCACTTTAATGGTTATTTCGAATGAAATTCAGGTATTTAAAAAAAATATATCATCTTTAAAAGAACAGGCGAATTTAATGTTGGTATAACTGTGTGGCATTTGTTAAGAAAGAATTGCCTTCACCCTTGAGAGAACAAATATACTTTACAAATATCTGTTTACCAGACCTTGAGCGATGAAATTACGGGAAGCTGGATTAGGTAAATATTGAGGCACTCTTTGTGTTTGGAATGAAGATAGGCATTAAGAGCTGTGTGTGTGTCAGAAACCAGAGGACACACAGTAGCCATGAAGCTAATGTTGCTGCCTGTGTTCTGGGCCATCATTGGACTATGTGCAGCGCAGACTTTGGAGAAAAGCGAGGTTGTGGAATGTCCTGGTAAGTAGATCACAGATATCACTCAATGAACAATGCAAGTAATTTTTCAGAACATAAATGAAATGTTTCCTAATTTCTAGTAATACATTTTTGTTGATACTGTTCTAATAATGTTGATATCTCTTTTTTTTGTATTTTCATATTATTTGTGTTTAGGTTTAAGTCTATAATCACCTTCCATTATTACCTAAAATTTTTATTTATGTCAGTTGCTATGTGTTAATAGTTCTCATTTATTACTGGTGTATTAGCTTTTATACAATATATACTATATATATATATATATATATATATATATATATACCTACAGTTGTGCTCAATAGTCTGCACACCCTGGCAGAAATCATAAAATTTTGTCATTGTTATTAAACATATGACTAATCGTGGAAAACAACTGTCTTTCATGTAGGGATAGCGATCATATGAAGCCATTTATTATCACATAGTTATTTGGCTCCTTTTTAAATCATAATGATAACAGAAATCACCAAGAAGGCTACATACCTTGGCATGTTTGGCCTTGGTACAGACACACAAGGTGACACACACTAGTTAAGTATTAATTAACCAATTCAATACCGTGCAATTTTACACCTTCCTGCCCAGGCCATTTTTCAGGTTTCAGCGTTCTCACACTTTGATTGACAATTGCGCGGTCATACAACATTGTACCCAAACTAAAATTTGATCATTTTCTTCACACAACTAGAGTTTGCTTTTGGCGGTATTTAATCACCGCCGGGATTTTTATTTTTTGCTAAATTAACAAAAAAAGACCGAAAATTTTGAAAAAAAAACACGTTTTCCTTTGTTTCTGTTATAAATGTTTACAAATAAATAATTGTTCTTCATAAATTTAGGCCGAGATGTATTCTGCTACATGTCTTTGGTGAAAATAACCCAAATTAGGATGTATTATTTAGTTTGTAGGAAAGTTATAGAGTTCACAAACTATGGGATACATCTGATTATTGATCAATCCTGAAGTACTGACGGTCAATCTAATTTCTTTAGGGCCAAGAATGTCAGAACAGTACAGATATCCCCCAAATGACCCCTTTTTGCAAAGTAGACAGTCCGACGTACTTCATAAGAGGAATGGCCAGTTTTTTGAAGTTGTATTTTTTTTGTCATAATTTTTCTGAAAATGAAAAAATTTAAAAAATTATTTTCACTATTTTGTTTTTTACATACTGTCACCAGTGCAGTACAGCGTCATCATATAACTGGCATGGCGGTGATCAGGGACACTGACTGATGACAGTATGAAAAAATATATATATATATATATTTTTTTTTTTTTTTTACATTTTTTATTTCATTTTTTCTTCTTTTTTTTAAGATTTTTTTTTTCATATTCCACTATAACCAAAGTAGTGCAATGTTACCATAGTAACATTGTACTACTTTGGGGAAGTGATCAGTATTTTTTTTTTTTACACAATTTGCTTATAGCAAAGAATTACTTTGCTATAAGCAAGCATTTACCTGAATGACATCGATTCATTCAGGGTTTTTTTTTTTTGTTTTTTTTTGTGTGCTTAGCTGTGATTTGGCCACAGCTAATCACATGACACGTGAATGCGATCGCTGTGACCATTCACAGCTAGACACTAGTATACAATGGATAGGTTGGCTCTGAGGAAGAGGTTGTGTCCTCGAAACGCGTTAGCCAGTTGGTCATCCAGGGTTCCATCGTATGGACTCAGATGTTGTTTGGATCATACATCTTGTTCAGTTTGACATGCCTGTGTTATTATGTCCATTGTGAGTATGATACCTATTTTTGTTTCTTTAATAAATTATTTTAAACGATAATGCACTAGGTCGGTGCACCCTTTTTATGTTTCTCCATTTGTATCCAGTGTATTCGGACCACCCCAGTCTGTTGAGGGCAGCAAGCAGTGCATATTCCAGAAAATTCCAGAACATTCCTATTGGGTCTACTGAGTCCTTTCCTAGCGCAGGAATAAAGTTTTTGTTGAGATGAATGAAGCCATCCATTGTATACAGCTGTCATGTGACCTGCTGTGATTGGTCACAGCAGGTCACATGGTACCGGCAACGGGGGCCGGTACACAGATCTGTCATTGGCCGTGTCCGAGGTACACGGCCGGTGACAGATCGCGCAGCTGCGCGGCTCTGCAAGCGCGAAAACTGCGCATGTGCGGGAGCACGCCATATGGCGTCCACCCGGAAATCTAGTGCATTTTTGCGCCCGCCAAACGGCCATTGGCCAGGTGGCAAATGGTTAAAGGTTAATTTTCTCACATCTGCTTTTTAAATTGCAATTAGTGTCTGTGTATAAATAGTCAAAGAGTTTGTTAGCTCTCATGGATTCACTGAGCAGACTAAATATTGAGCCATGGGGAGCAGATAAGAACTGTGAAACAACCTGCGTAACAAGATAATGGAACTATATAATGATGGAAAAGGATATTAAAATCTATCGAAAGATGTGAATATGCCAATCAGTACTGTTAAATCACTTATTAAGAAGTGAAAAATTCAGGGATCTCTTGATACCAAGCCAAAGCCAGGTGGACCCAAAAAAGATTGCAGCCACAACTGCCAGGAGAATTGTTTGAAATACAAAGAAAAACCCACTGGTAACCTCAGACGGTGCGGTTGTTTCAAGGAGCACAATACGACGATATTTGAAAAAAGAATAAACTGCACAGTAGAGTTGCCAGAAAGAAGTCATCACTGTGCCAATGCTACAAAAAAGCCCAGTGAGGTGTGTTAAAGTGTTTTCAGGCATATTGCAACTGGGCTTTTTTGCATTTTCACAAGTTCACAAGTTGAACAATCGTATGAAGGGGACTAACTATATATATATACAATATATATATATATATATATATATATATATATAGTGATCTATAGTAGCCAAATGGACTCAGAGTTGGTGCCTATATTTATTCCTAAGGCACAAATTCAAACTAGAGGCATAAAGGGTAAAATTTCATAAAAACATGGCATTTATGCCTCTATTAGGATAGTTGATGGACTGAATAGCTTTATAATTTTACAGTACAGTATAAACCAGGAGTTCTGGATGGACAGAGTGATAAATGGCTTTATATTTGGTCTTTTTCTGTGCTGTGTTTTTTTTAGTTCAGTGTAAAGGCTTAAAGCATAACTCTAGGTTTACTTTCACAAAATTAAGTCAGGTTTGCTCAGTCATTCATAGAAAGTACAACCAATTTATTTGTCCTGGGACTTTAAATGAGGCACAATACACACAACCAACAAATGACTAGTTTCCAACATTGATTTTTAATAAATGAATAAACTTCTCATTACTAACAAAAACAATTGTATATCCAAATATGTAAGAAATGCATTAACATGAATGTATTACAAATCAGCTTGTTACTATTTTTTTTTCCCCCAAAAAAATGTGTTTTATTGAAATGGAAGCTTCAGGTACAGATGTTGCACAGTAACAAATAAGTGAAACAGTACAGTCAATACAGCGACTGAAATGTAATGAGACATTCAACACATACTGTAAATGTGGGGCGAGGGAAAACACAAAGAAAAACAAATTATCAATATATTGTCAAATGTCTGGGTGAATAGCACCTCCATACACTATTTGACAGTGACATATGGATTAATATGATTTCATATGCAGCTTCTAGTAACCCTAATGAGTCGAAAGGGAAATCTCCCCCTGATCATTTCTTTTGAAGCTCTCATAACCCAGTGGGGTGGATATACCATCTGATCTGGGCAGTAAGCACAGGAGTACATAAGCAGTTTGGGGAGCTCACATGATGCTAGGCTTAAAGTAGACCTATTGCGCTGTGGCCAATGTTACCCCCTGATTGGTTTTATTGGTCCGATCCAACTGCAAACCACCTTTGTAGTGCTGGGGAGGAGGGGGTTGAGATTCAGGGGGGGAAGGGGAACATGAAAACAGAAAAAGAAGTAAGGAGGAAACAGTTTGGAATAATAGAAGGGGATCTTGTATTGGCAGCTTGTTACTATTATATCCTTTTTGTTAGCAATGAGAAGTTTATTCATTTATTAAAAATCAATGTTGGAAACTAGTTATTCGTTGGTCGTGTGTGTTGTGCCTCATTTAAAGTCCCAGGACAAATAAATTGGTTGTATTGATATATTAAGGGATGGAGGCACTTCACTTGGTGCATCAGGTCACATTCTATTTTTGCTACATTCATAGAAAGCTTTGTGTTTTTATCAGTGAATACAAGGCTTCCTCTGATTGGCTGAAATAGAGAAACAGGAGGATGATATCACAATTTCCACTTCAGTGAATCAGAGGAAGCCTTGTATTCACTGATAAAAATACAAGGCTTTCTGTGAATGGCTGAATAGTGCTCAGCCCAACTCAATTTTGGTTTAGTAGCAGGTGGAAGTTCCCCTACCACTGCCAGAACACAGTACTGTATAATGGATGTGGCTGATACAGTGCTAACAGCATCAATTAATAAAAGAAAGAGTTCATTTGGGACAGCTTGGACAAAGTATATCAAGTCAAATCAAACATGGAGTTAGGCTTTAACCTCCCTAGCGGTATTCCCGAGTGTAGCTCTGGGTGAAATTTGAGTACCATAAGCGGTATCCCCGAGCTACACTCGGGCTTACCATGCGGCGTTGCTCAGGGAGTCCCTGCAGCGCTTACCTTGTCCTTCGCTCCCGCGATGTGTCCCCTGCAGCGTCCCCGGCCATCTCCTCCGGCCGATGCCGGCATCCGGCTTCCGTGTTCCGGTCCCTGTGACGACGGGACGTACGGGCGCCGGAACCAGCGGCAAATTTGAAATTTTAAAAAAATTTCATTTTTTTTTAAATTATTATTATATAGTAAAACATTGCTGTTTCAATGCATTTCACATATATTTTGTCCCTACTGCTTTGTCCTGTGCCCTGCCTACATTTTGACTGTTCTTTCTGCCTGGAAACTTAGAAAAGTCCATGGTGTCCAAAAAGTGTCCCTTTATGTCAAAAGCGGTTTTAGACCAGCTAGAGAACAGCGATAGTAAATCAGAACCACTTGCAGAACTGAGTGATAGTGATTGGTGGGGAAATTTGTCATCAGGCACTGAAAACGATTTTGTGACTTTGCTCAACGATGTGCGAATTTGCCTCTGTATTTCAAATTTCAGTGTTTTTGGTTTGATTATATTATTGAATTAAATTTATTATATTATTATTTTTTATGATTATTAATTAAATTATAATTTATGATTTCGTGTTTCAAGTTTTATCATATCCGGAATGTTTACTAGACTCTTGTTCAGACAGATTTCAGTGAGTTATTCCTAAAAATTACAGCCTACAATAAAAAACTACATTTCCATGCAAAAAAATGGTACTGCTTTCAGCACCAAAAATTGGAAATAATCATACCGCCAGGGAGGTTAAGGTCTACATTGAATGTTAGGAGAGTTGGAATATTGGCTATAGGCTATAGGGAGGTTTAGGGTCTAAACACGAGGTTGAACGTTTGTGTGAAGGTCAAATGTTAGAACTGATGATTGGGTTGACAAGAGTTAGAATTATGCTAGGGTTTAGGCTAGCAGATACTAGGGTTACCTGTACGGTTAGGGATTGGTCTAACAGGTATCCCTACAATTTCAGTAGGGATAAGAGAGGTGCTTGGGATTTTGTAAGTTCTTCTTCTGGTGGCCATCTATGCAATAGAGTGAGCAATGTTGCTAAATAGTAGCTAATCATCATGTAAACCAGAATATCCTTTAACCACTTCAAGTCCGGACACTTTCACCCCCTTCCTGTCCAGGCCAATTTTTAGCCTTCAGTGCTATCACACTTTGAATGACAATTGCGCGGTCATGCAACACTGTACCCATATGAATTTTTTAGCATTTTTTTGAGACAGATAAAACTTTATTTTGGTGGTATTTATTCACCACTGGGATTGTATTTTTTTTTGCTATATAAATGAAAAAGTCTAAAAAAGTTTTAAAAAAGCGTTTTTCTTAAAAATTTTGCAAATAAATAATCTTTCTTCATAAAACTTGGCCAAAATGTATTCGGTTGTCTTTTTAGTAAAAAAAAAATAACCCAAATTAGTTTATAACCAAACATTACAATTTTTCAAAAACATTTTTTACATTTTATTTTTTATATTTTTTGGGTTTTTTTTAACATACTGTCACCCTAGCAGTACAGTGTCACCATAGTGACACTGTACTACTTTCGCGCACAGCCTGAAAATGCGGGCGCCGTTTATGAACAGCAACCCGCTCCTGCACTGCTCCCATCTGGCCGTTTATGTACATGGGCCGGACGGGAAGTGGTTAAATCAGGAATGCTCAACCTTTGGAAGAGAGAGGGCCACTTAAGTGATTTGGTAACCGGTTGTAGGCCACAATACATTGAAATGGTTCCGAATTTCACATTGTTTTGAATAGAATGATGAACATTTTCCTCCTGCAGCTGCTGAATGCCGGTGGGAAGGAGAAGAGGAGAAGCTGGCTTTCAGCACTTGCAGGAGGAAAATGGAGAGTATCGGTTCCTGTATATGCCTCCCCCACCACCCAAGGGTATGAGAATGTGACAGGGAGGCTGCATTGCAACACCATTTGCTACACCAGTGGTTTGGGAGGGTGGTGGTAAAAACATGTGTCAACAATGAGGTTTTACTGCCCCCAAACTGCAAATGTAAATGAACCCTTAGTGTACTAAGCCCCCTATAAGGCAGCTTTCACAGCGCCGGGGCAATATGTGCTGGGGGTCAACAAGCCCAGATCATGATCAAAATGTTGCTGACCTTGGGCATGCACTTTCCCTGGTTTGAGGTATAGGGCAACATCAGAGGGCTCCAAGGGCCACATGTGGCCCCTGGGTCACAGGTTGAGCACCCCTGTGTTAAAGACTGAGAAATTAGATATTTAGAGTCCATTCAGAAAAACTGTAAAAAAATTACTTGAGATGGAAGCAGAAGGGTCCAACCCAGTGTGCTGGTCCTTCAAATCAAGTCAACAATGACAGTTCACAGGCTTCCATCCCCAAGGGCTTGCTTTAAAAAAAGTAGGTAGGTTTTTTTGTATGATTTTTTTTAGAAGAGTAAATAAACCCCTGATGTTCTGAATAGTGCTGTTATTTACTTGTCAGGAGCACCCCGCCTAGTGAATGTTTAAAGCTGTCACTAGGGGGTTATTTACTAAAACTGGAGAGTGCAATATCTGGTGAAGCTCTGCAGAGAAACCAATCAGCTTCCAGGTTTTATGGTCAAAGCTTAATTGAACAAGCTGAAGCTAGAAGCTGATTGGCTACCATGCACAGTTGCACCAGATTCTGAGTGCTCCAGTGTTAGTAAATCTCCCCCAGGGTGTTTGCTGAACCAACACACTTAAATGTAGACATGGTTGCTTTGAGTTACTGGGTCTGGTCGGGGTGTACAGTAGAAACGAATGGCCAGTAAATTTACAAGAGACAAAAATATTGTAATGTGTTTCAAGCTTAACTTATGTGGCATCAAATGATTCCAACTTTTTCATTTTTATGGTCTTACTCTTGTTTTAGAGGTGAAAATCCTTGAAGTTGGAGATTCTAACAAGTTGACCATTCTACAAGGATGTCCAGGAGCTCCTGGGATACAGGGTCCCCAAGGATCACCAGGAGTGACAGGCGAGAGAGGTATTTAGGCAAAACCATGAAGTGTAAATAGAATTATTCCCTGTATTAAGCAGCTTTAGAAGCACAGGTGAACATTAAAGTGCAACCGTACTTAAAAAGAAGTTTGGGAACAAGCAGGCAATTTAATACAGAAGAGGCATACTATGTCCCTTCAGCATTAAAGTGGTTGTAAACCTTTACATATACCCAGTGAAGTGACTAGTCTCAGGTGATACACAGAGATGAAACAAATCCTCCTATATAAGTTGTACCTGTTTATCTACATTCATTCAAAGTCCAGGAAATACAGCGGATTTATGAGCTCTGAAAAGCAGGGAGCGGGGAGCTGAAGTTACACTCAGTGAGGGGAGCTCTAAGAGCAGTTGGAAGGAAGAGACACACACCCCTTCACACAGCACACAGGAACAGAGCTAAGGCTGTCAATCTACAGAAGGTCCTTCCCTGTCACCATTTTTCTCTTCTCTTCTTTGTTGGGCTCAAGAAAACTTGTCAGAAGTGATTCATGCTGATAGCAAAGGAACAGGACAGCAGACAGAAATTACACTTAGTGCTCTGGACTGAGACAAGCACACACTATAGAAGGATGTGCTTTGTTCATGTCCAAGGTTTACAACCACTTGAAAGCCTTCTTATCTGCATGATCACACTGTGCAATGAGCTGTGCTGGGTAGCTCAGTGTACAATTTTGGATGTGCCATGATAAATGCACTTACATGCATGCGCAGGAGTGACATCATCTCAACCTGGCCAATAAAAGCGGCTGAAGAACGGAACCCAGAGGAAGACTGGTTGAAGATACCAGCAGATGGTAGAGAGCTCTTGGACATCATATCGCTGGAGTGAAGGTAGTATAGCTCTGCCTGCTTGTACTGCGAAATAGAAAGACATGTCTGAAAGCACAGAAAATCAGTTTTTCCATAGGTGGGTAACCTTGCCTTCAATAGTCAGTATAGTCTTGTTACCATTATATGAACATGGGCTCGTTAACCATTTGCCCTCCTGAGGATTTACCCCCCTTCCTGACCAGACCTTTTTTCGAGTTACAGCGCTGCGTTACTTTAACTGACAATTGCGCGGTCATGCAACGCTGCACCCAAAAAAATAAATTTATGTCCTTTTTTTCTATGAATAGAGCTTTGTTTCAGCGGTATGTGATCGCTTGTGCATTTTTAATTTTTTGCACTAAAAAGAAAAAAGACTGACAATTTTGGGAAAAAAATTATAAAATTATAAAATATTTTTGACTTTCTATTAGACATGTCCAGTAAAAAAATGTAATCTTGTCTAAAATCTAAAAATCTAATTTTGTCATAAATTTAAGCCAAACGTATTCTGCTACATGTCTTTGCTAAAAAAAAATCCCAATCTGTGTAAATTAATTGGTTTACGTGAAAGTTGTAGCAGTTACAAATGGCGGTATATATACTGGGATTTTGTTTTTTATTTTTACTAGTAATCAGCGATTTACAGCAGGACTGCGGCGGCATTCTGACACTGGGGGGAAACTGACGTGGTGTCACTGACATCCCCAGTGACACCAATACAGTGATCAGTGCTAATAAAAAGCACTGACACTGTACTAATGGCACTGGTAAGGAAGGGGTTAACTGTGTGCTGTGTGGTGTTTTACTGTGTGCTGTTTGTGTGTGCTTCACTAGAAGCACACTGCTTTGCATGGCTCTGCTATACAGAGCCATGCAAAACAGTGTGCAGGAGCTGACAGGGGAGTGTGAACTGTATTGTTTACAAACAGTTCTCTCCCTCCATTGGTAATGCTCCTCAATCACCGGGTGTCGGCAAGTAATCACTGGCTGGGACCCGGTGATTGACAGCCGAGGACACGGAAAGCAGCGTGGGTAGGGCTCGCACGCGCCCCCTACCTGGAAATGCAAAGTCACGTATAGATACGTGATTTTGCGCACCCATGCCACCCTGTAGCAGTACTACTGCTATAGGGCAGATGGGAAGCAGTTAAGTAGCACAGTGCCCAGTGGAAGATGGTGTGTTGGAACTGTAGGAGTGGATTAAGGCACTAAAAAAGTTTACCAGCAACAATAGACCTTCTTCAGCAACATTAAACCCCCCCAGCAACAATGGACCCCCAGCAAGAAAAGATCCCCCAGCAGCAATATATCTCATCTAACAACAATAAATTCTACCCATAAACAACAGATCCCCCCAGCAGCAATTGCCCCCCCCCGAAAAAACACCCCCAGCAACACTAGATCCCCTATGTAACAGACGGTAGATCCCCCAGCAGCCAGCTTCAATACACCCTCCAGTAGTAAGCTACAATAGCCTGCTTCCTCAACAGTAGATCTCCCAGCAACTATAGACCCCCTAGCAACATAAGATTCCTCCAGCAAAAATAGATCTCCCACTAGCAACAATAAACCTCTCCAGCAACAAATGATCCCCCAGTTACAATAGATCCCCCAGTAGCCAGCATCAATAGACTCTCCAGCACCCCATTCAGTGCTGGAGATGCCAGAACTGCGTTCCCCCGCATCCCCGCTGGAAAAAAAGCCCTGGTTATAACCCCCGTCAATTTTATTTTTGCTATCTGTATGCCATTTGGGAGATTTCCCTTCACGTCCTGTCCCATAGCCAACACAGGAAGGGAGAAGAAATCCCTCCAAAGTGAGGGAATCCTTGGATGTCAGCAGGGTGACCAGAATTAGTGCCCCCCATTTGAAGATTCCCCCTCTATTACTGTTCTGGGGACAACCCAAAAATTTGGGATTTTCTTTTACTATCACTGTAGATGATAATGGTAAACTGGACAAATAGAGTGGATCTCCTTAATGAGGGCACAGACAGTAACAAAAACCTGACAGGGATCCTAATCCTTTTCCACTCTATCCAAAACTTTAAAAACATTTAGCCTTTAAGTAAACTTTAATACACAATTTTACTAAAGGGGGTCATTTATATCTGATTTGTCAAAAAAGATGTGGATATTTTAATTTACTCATATACTTTCAATTCTGTTTCTTTTCTTTTTTTTGTAATCCAAAAGGACCTCCTGGCATTCCTGGAGCTCAAGGAGAACAAGGAGAGAAAGGTAAAATAAGTACTAATAGCTTACTGTACTTACACATAGTAGACTCTTTAGACTGTGCCATAGACCCCATGTTGTACAGTCCACTTCAAGAAGACTGGCTTAATAAATTATGACATATATATATATATATATATATACAGGTGTACCTCTGTTTATGAAGTTAATGTGTTCTCCAGGGCGTTTCATATTGCAAAAAATTCGTAAACCAAAATGGGGTTCCCCATAGGAATGCATTAAAAACCAATTAATCTATTCCAGAGGTCAGAAAAAAGTTTTTAAAAAGTCACTGTCACTATAGGTCAGTGCCGGTTTTTAAATGTAATTACGCTTTTTTTTTTCTTCACTATAGCTCAGAGAATCAGCTGTCACTTTCCCCTCAGCTAAGAGTGAAAGCTTCCTTTCAGTTTATTTCCCCAAAAGAAACAATGTTTCCTTTTAGTTTGTTTCCCAAAGAAACAAAGTATCCTTTAGCTCCAGGGAAAGTGACAGCTAATTCTGTGAGCTATAGTGAAGAAAAAAAAAGCCGGCAATTGCATTTAAAAATCAGCAGTGACATACACTTTGTATTGTGAAAAAAATCCGTAAAAAATTCATTCATAAACCGAAAATTATGTTAACCGAGGCGTTCGTAATCTGAGGTACTCCTGTATATATATATATATATATATATATATATATATCTCCTACAATTCCAATCTTTCAGAGCTAGAGAGATCAGGGTTGATTTGCTAAAGACAAATACACTATTCACTTTGCAAAGCAAGATGCACTTTGCAAGGGAATGTTCCCCATAACTCAGTAAATGAGGTGAAGCTATTCTAACTTCCATCATCCAATTATGTTCAAGCAAAAATGCTGTGTTTTTTTAATGTTCCTTGGACATAATTGAGTATTCTTCACACAATGAAATTTCATCGTATTCACTAAGATCTGGGGGAAAATTCCCTTGCAAAGGGCAACTTCGCTTGCAAAATAAATAGACTATTTGCCTTCCCTAAATCAACCCCATAGTCTCTAGTGTTAAAGGGAAAGTGTAAAGATTTTTGGTGAATTTTAATTCTTTCCAAGGTTTTAAGTTTATGTTTTAAACAATTTCTTGTGAAGGCTGTGTTTGCCTGCATGGGGATGCGCAGATGTTTTGTGCATCCGTGTGCAGTCAGTCCCATTCATGTCTATTTGGACGCAGCGGCTGCACAGACACAGCCTCTTCTCCCAATATGAAATCCTGTATTCAGACACACACACCCACAGGCACCTGCGCCCCCACAGATGTCAAATAAGGATCAGCAGTAGCGATTGGGACTTCCTACATGAGAATGCATGGAACATCTATACATCCCATGCGGAGACACACAGCCCTCTGTATCAAAGTACGCTTAAAGTGCTACGAAACCTACAACAGTAAAATCAGTCTGTAGATGCAGTAAAGCATATTTGTTATACTCACTGTGGAACCTAAGGGGTTAATCCTCTGCATTGTATAAAAAGGATGTTTGATCCTGTTTTCTCTGAGCCTCCCCCTTCTTCTACTGTCCCCAATCCATCTGCTGATAGGACAGAGCTTTTGGGCAAGCTCCACATGCTCAGTTTGATGTGTATTTCTAGAAAATGTATTCTTTTTCTTGGGAGAGTGCATGTGATCAGCACAGGGACAATCACCACTGTCCAAAAGGGCCAGGGGTCCTGCAGCCTCATAGGACAGTAGGAGGAGAATGAAAACGCCTCCTATAAACTTTAACCAGTGCTCTGCGGGACACTGATAGAAGTCACAAGACTGCTCTAACTGCTGATGAGAAAAGGTATTTAGCAGTTTATATTTACTAAAATAATTGCATTTCCATGTTCTGTGTACTGTGGGAGACCAGACATAGTGAATGCAGGGTCCTGGGTTTAGTAACACTTTAAGTTTGCCGTTGCAAATGAGGCCTTTCTAAAACTACACGACTGATCATTTTTTTGAAATTAACTTTCTTTCTTCAGGTGAAAAAGGAGATGCCGGAAAGAATGGAGCACCAGGACCTCCTGGGCCACAAGGTAAGAAAAAACATTTCTTCTTTCAGAATTCAGACATAGACTATAGAGTCAACTATTAAACAGAATAGTCCCCAATGTTAGGCTTTGTTTTCTCCACTGTTTTTGCGTGCTTGTCACATAATAGCATGGGACAGCACATTCACTTGAATGCAACTCCTACACCTTTTTTTGGCAGTGATATTCACGCTGGAATCAGATGGTGTCTTCTCCAATGCATGCGCACTGTGCTCTGAAGGGGTGACATGCCATCCCTTCAGGGCTCAGCGCCATGGCCAAGACTACCATGTGTATGCGTGGGAGTGACATCATCGCAGCTCAGCCATTCAAACAGCCAGAGCCTGCGAACCTGGAAGGAAGACTGAGTGAAGCTTTTAATAGAGCGCTTTGCTCTTGAGGATGAATGGGGCAGCAAGGAATGAAGTCAATGTTAGTAGATGCAGTTGGAGGTTGGGGGGCAATTAATTGAACCTACTTTTTTTCCATGCAAGGAAAAAGCACAGGTTAATTTTACTGTAGGTTCCAGCTGCTGCGGCTCTGTGAGACATGGCAGCCTATTCATTTGAATGGGCTGCTGTGCTTCCTGAAACACAGGGAAAAGGTCCCTGCAGCATTTCTGGAATCGCAGCCCACACAGGAGCCACAAATGCACTGTGGTTCCCAGCGCAGGAGCGATTTCCAGTGCACGCGGCGTGCCATTAGGATTATTGGCATATGCACACATCTCCTTCGGTTTTTCTGTGTGGGAGTTTGCAGCTGCAGGAATAGGTGCAGTCCCGCTGATGCAATCACCTAGATAGATGTAAACCTAGCCTTAACCCCCCTGGCAGTATTCCCGAGTGTAGCTCGGGGTTAGCTTTCAGTACCAGAAGCGGTAAACCCGAGCTACACTCGGAATTACCCTGCAGCATTTCTCAGGGATTCCCTCTTGCACTTACCTTGTCCTTCGGTCCCGCGATGTCCCTCCTGCAGCGTCCCCGGCCACCTCCTCTGGCCGATGCCGGCATCTGTCTTCCGGGTTCCGTTCCCTGCAAGCGTCGGGACGTACGGGGACGGAACCGGAGGGAAATTCAAAAATTTTAAAAGTGACATTCACTCAATACACTAAAATCACATAGAGTTACATTACTGTATCAAAGCATTTCACATGCATTTTGTCCCGAGTGCTTTGTCCTGTCCCCTGCCTGCATTTTTACTGTTCTTTCTGCCTGGAAACTGAGAAACGTCCATGGCGTCCAAAAAGCATCCCTTTAAATCAAAAGCGATTTTAGACCAGCTAGAATACAGTGATAGTAAATTAGAACCACTTGCAGAATTGAGTGATAATGATTTGTGGGGAAATTCGTCATCAGACACTGAAAAGCTCAGTGATATGCGAACTTGGTGCTATATTTCAAATTTCTGTGTTTTTGGTTTAATTACATTATTGAATTAAATTTATTAATATTATATTATTCATTAGGATTATTTATTATATTATAATTTATGATTTCGTGTTTCAAATTTTATCATACCCGGGATGTTTACTAGACTCTTGTTCAGACAGATTTCAGTGAGTTATCCCTAAGAATTACAGGCTTACAATAAAAAAACAACATATTTCCATGCAAAAAAATTTACCGCTTTGAGCACAGAAATACTGACATAATCAGACCACCAGGGAGGTTAAGAAGCCTGTCTGTGACTCTACCAAGGGATAGGAGAACGGGGAAAGATGGAAAGAAAAAAGTAGATTTTTAAGCTGGCCATACACTAGTAGAATTTTGATGGAAACTTTATCTTTTAAAAATGTTTATTCGATTTTCTAATCAATGAAAGGTTCAAAGTGATGTTTGTTTTCAACTGCAGTAACGAGAACATTCAAAGGAGCAGGATGGAAAATTTGTCTCAAATGAATAAATTTCTAAGTCCTCTTGCACACTTGACGTTTTTACAGCTGCTGTTTTTGGCCTTTGACGTTTTTTTCTACAACCAGTAAACCCCCCAGCATGTTATCCTATGTGTCCATGCACACATACACTGTAATCAATGTTTTCTGGCTGGGACGTTTTTTGGGTGGAAAAACCCCCCAGAACTAGTGGGTTTCTAGCGTAGTTTTTTAGCTGTAAAAAAGCTCTAACACTGCAAAATGCAGCAAAATGCAGTACAATGCTGCAAACCAGCGTTTTTGGACTTTTTTTGACCAAAAAAAGCCACTAATAAATGCAAATGCGGGAAAACACTGGAACCACCGCTAGATGCTGCAAAACGCTAATGCAAACACGTTAAAAAAAGCTGAAAACTCACGTTTTTAATGCGACTTTACACTGCTAACGTTACCAGCATTATCAAAATGTCCAGTGTGCATGAGAACTAATAGCGTGATTTTTGTTTGGGAAGTCCATTTGTTCCAAAATTGGATGTTAAAGCGGAGTTCCCCTCAACCTATCAAAAATAAAAGTCAGCAGCTACAAAAACTGTGGCTGCTGACTTTTAAAAAACAGCCACTTACCTGTCCCTCTGTCCCTTGGTGTGTCACCCGCAGCCCGTTTCACCGACCATCCTGTATTCCAGAAGGCCTGCATCTTCAGTGTGGGCACCCGGCTGTGACAGCTTGCAGCTTCACAGCTGGGTACCCACTGCGCATGCGCGAATAATGCTGTGCTTCATGAATGGTCCTGTCGTCTTCTAGGACCTGTCACGTGTCCCAAAAAACTACAGGGAGGGAGGACACCTTCCTCTTCCGATCGCTTAGGCGATCAGACCGGAAGTAGGAGTGGGTACCTGTCAAATTCAGGTACCTGCCCCCCCCCCCCGCCCCCCAAAGGTGCCAATCCTTAATGGGGAGCGGGGGAGCAGTCCTTAAAGCGGAAATTCCCCTTTTGGGTGGAGCTCTGCTTTAAAAACAAATGAAATTTTGAGGTACTTTTGAACTGCATTCATAAAATCATCAAATACTGGGGTTTTTCAAAGGAACATTTGTTTGCCAACCTACTATTACAGTATATGGGCAGCTTACTCTAGACAATATGTGACATGAGCACACAGGTAGTGAATGGACGGGACCAGTCACCTCCTAGTCCCAGGGACTGTTGCACTCCGTGAAGTTATGCACTGATGTATTCCTCTTTGTTTTTTTACCTTTACCCATATCAGTTGCTTATATGAAAATATTGCTTTGTTTTGCAGGACCAAGAGGAAATACAGGGATACCGGGACGCAGAGGTGTGCATGTTAAAAGATAATTTCTGCATCCCCATCATATTTATGGAATAACTCTCCAGATTAAAAAAAATCAAAAGATAATTTTCCTGTTTTCAGAAATCACCTTAAATTTGCTCCTTTAAGCCCTGGTTCACACTGATGCAGTGAAGAATTCTCAGTGTTTTCAGTGCGAATTCCGCACTGCCGTTCATGCGAACCGCTGCGGGTGTGTATATTAAATTAACAGCACCCTGAAAGAAGTCCGCAAATCGCGGTGCAATGTGCAGAATCGGATTGCATAGGTGTGAATACCCATGCAATACGATTCTAGTGTGGACCCAAAAAAGGGTTCTGCACGTTTTTGGTGTGGGTGCGGTGTGAATACAGCCATACAAAATGTATGGCTCCAATCGCACCGCACACAAATCAAATGTGATTTGCACAGGAATGTGGTGCGGTTCCTGTGCGAATCACATGCGATATACCGCACCACACATATGTGACCCCAGGCTAAAACAGAACTAAACTCATTGATTTAGCTGTTTCCAAAACAAATACAATCAAGGCATATCGCAAATACCTGTCACAATTGCTTGTGCTCTCAACTGAACTATCAAACCATCAAATTAATGGCAGCTTCCTTAGCTATAAAGTATAGAAGGGTTTAGTTCCAATTGAATTATCAGTTCAGAACATGCGGTCACTGGTGAGCCGGTAGACCGAGCCATAGGTGACAGTACATAATGAGGGTACACATCTGGCAAATGTAGGAAGCTGGAGCATCTATGATTGCAACAGTTGGCTCATGAGCCCAGAAAATTGCACTAATAATCCCTAGGATTAATTATATTTAGTAGCATAGTTCCAAGACCTGCCTCCTTTTTCTGCTTGGCCCTCCTTCAAGAGACTGGACAGCTGATAAGATGCAATACATAAGATATAGCAACATTTTCATAGACAATAATTTAGCAATATATCAGCTGAAAGGCATTGTAGCCTAAAGCCACACCCCACACCCCACTTAATTTTTTTGGATCATATAAAGAATGCATACCTTTTTTTTCAATTGAAGCAAGTATTGCCCCAGCTTTAACATTTACTGTGAGCAAGTGGCAGCTGCAGGCTTGACAACATACATGTACGTCACCGCCTGTTTCCGGGTTTTCAGACACACATACACACATCCCCTGCTGACCCGTGCTGTGATTGGACACAGTATGAGTTCATCAGTAGGTTTCAGCTAATGATTTTTGCTGAAATTTGCTGATCGGCTGTGTCCAATCACAGCACAGAGTTCTGTGTTTACAAACACACATAACTCTGTGTACACAGAACAGTAATCTGGCTGTTTCTTCTCCCTGAAATGCAGGGAGAAAAAAACAGCCAGATCTGTGAGTTAAAGCAACACACATTACACTTGTTGGACACACAGTTGACCCCTTGATTGCCCCTTGATGTCAACCTCTTTCCAGCCAGTGTCATTAGTACAGTGTATAGTATTACATCTGATCTCTGTATTAGTCTCACTAATGATGTCAGTGTCATTTAGCCAGTTAGGGTTCCTCCCAGCCAGTGTCTGTTAGTGCTAGGTTGCCTGCCACACTGTAACAGTCCGACTACAGTGGGGAAAATAAGTATTTGATCCCCTGCAGATTTTCTAAGTTTACCCACTTACAAAGAAATGAAGGGCCTATAATTTTTATCATAGGTGTATTTTAAATGCTGGAGACAGAATAACAACCAAAAATCCAGAACAAAAACACATGATACAAATGTTATAAATTGAGAGCAGTTCTGTGAGTAACATAAGTATTTGATCCTCTATCAACCAAAAATAATTCTGGCTCCCACAGACTGGCTATGTGCTCGTGTGGTACACAGATTAGTCCTGTCATTTTAAGACGGTGCTCCTAACGCTAACTCATTATGTGTATAAAAGACACCTGTCCATAGAATCTCTTTCTTCCATTCAAACCTCACCACCATGAGCAAGAAGCAAGAGCTGTCAAAGTCTATCAGGGACAAGATTGTAGACCTGCACAAGGCTGGAATAGGCTACAAGACCATCAGAAAGAAGCTTGGAGAGAAGGAGACAACTGTTGGAGCGATTATTTGCAAATGGAAGAAATACAAAATAACCATCATTGGCCCTCGAGCTGGAGCTCCATGCAAGATTTCACCTCATGGGGTAAGGATGATCATGAGAAAAGTGAGAGGTCAGCTCAGAACTACACGGGAGGAGCTTGTGAATGACCTCAAGGCAGTTGGAACCACAGTCACAAAACCATTGGTAACACAATAAGCCGCCATGGATAGAAATCCTGCAGCACCCACAAGGTCCCCCTCCTCACGAAGGTATATGTACAGGCCCACCTGAAGTTTGCCAATGAACACTTAAATGATTAAGAGAAGGATGGGGAGAAAGTGCTGTGGTGAGATGAGACCAAAATTGAGCTCTCTGGCAATAACTCGACTCGTCGTGCTTGGAGGAAGAAAAATGCTGATTATGACCATAAGAACACCATCTCTACAGTCAAGCACGGAGGTGGAAACATTATGCTTTTGGGCTGTTTCTCTGCTAAAGGTAATTGAGGGGCCAATGAATGGGCCCATATATTGTAAAATCTTGGATGCAAACCTTCTTCCCTCAGCCAAAACACTGAAGATGGGTCTTGGATGGGTCTTCCAGCATGACACTGACCCAAAACATACCACCAAGGCAAGAAAGGAGTGGCTCAAGAAGAAGCACATTAAGGTCATGGAGTGGCCTAGCCAGTCTCCAGACCTTAATCGTTTATAAAAATTTATGGAGGGAGCTGAGACGTCGAGTTGCCAAGTGACAGCCTTAAGAAACCTTAAAGATTTAGAGACGATCTGTAAGGAAGGGTGGACCAAAATCCCTCCTGAGGTGTGTGCAAACCTGGTGACCAACTACAAAAAACATCTTACCACTGTGCTTGATAACAAGGGTTTCTACACCAAGTACTAAGTCATGTTTTGCTTGGGGATCAAATACTTATTTTGCTCAGTGAACTGAAACTCAATTTATAACATTTGTATCATGTGTTTTTTCTGGATTTTTGATTGATATTCTGTCTCTATCATTTAAAATACACCTATGATAAAAAATTATACACTCTTCATTTCTTTTTAAGTAGGCAAACTTACAAATCTGCAGGGGATGAAATAATTATTTTTCCCATTGTATAGGTCGCTGATCACCATCATCACCAATCGAACACTCGGGCACTGCCCGAGGGCCCAGGGTCAGTAGGGGGCCCCATGAGATGCCCCTGGTACCTTTCATTGGCTTTTCCATAGGCTTTTTTGGGTGTTGGTGAGGACACAGGGGCCCCATGATCCCCTATTGCCCGGGGGGCCCCATGAGTTGTCAGTCCGCCCCTGCACCATCATTATAATGTCTATAGCTGTGTAAACTACAGAATGTATATCAAAGATTGTTGACACTATAACTTTCACATAAACCAATTAATGTACACTTATTGGGATTTTTTTTACAAAGATATTTAGCAGAATACATTTTGGCCTAAATTTATGAAGACGTATTTTTTTTTTTACTGGATATGTTTTATAACAAAAGGTATAAAATATTGGGGGTTTTTTTTTTCAAAAGTTTAGGACATTTTTAGTTTATATCAAATAAATTTAAAAACCCAGTGGTGATCAAATACCACTAAAAGAAAGCTCTTTTTGTGTGAAAAAACTATATAAATTTCATTTGGGTACAGTGCATTTGCCAGTTAAAGCATCACAGTGCTGAATAGCAAAAAATGCCCTGGTCATGAAGAAGGTAAAACCGCCCAGAGGTCAAGTTAACGTTGGTGCACTTCTTCAAGAATATCCCAGATCCTTTAACATTTGATTAATCAGGAAATATTGCCTGCTAGCTGTTGTAGCGGCAACATGTTGTTGAGATCAGTTTTCACTAACTATGCAGTAATCAGCCTCCTCAAAACACCCCTCAAAGCACCCCCAGTAGTTTTGCTGAATGTGCCATAACCCTGTAGACCACTCCTCCCGGTGCTTCTGGAGCAGAAGGGACTCTGAATCTAGGTATAACCTTTTGATGATGTCAACTGGACTTCAGAGCAGATTTCTCTTGACTGAAATGAAGTAAGTAATGAGGGAGGGATAGGGTTGAATAGCAGAATTGCTTTGAAATTAGCTTTTAAGGTTAAGTGTTTTCTCTATGTTCATGTGAAAAGCTTGCTTCCTCTCCAGCATTGGTGGGACTTGCTGTTAAACTGAACAGTGTTCACATTGTAGTGTACTGTTCATGATGGAGCATTCCACTGTGAGCCAAGTTGCTTGATGACCAACCCCGTGGGCATGTTTCTTTGAAAGCTTGGACTTACCAGAAGTGTAATTTAACCCAGAAGAGGATTGGCCACCAGTGACAAAGGCAATTGTGGAATGCACCACTGAAGCATCAAAAGAATGAGTAGCACATTCTTAACACTCTTTATAAACATGGGGGTGAGGTTAAACCTGTAGGTGGCCTTCAAGGACAGATGAACTTCTCCAGATGGAGGAGGTCGCATGGACAAAAGTTCCAAAGCTGTGAAAGAAACAACAAGCCGATGGCCAAGCAACTTAATTTTCTGTTAATCCAGACCTTGGCAGATTGTTTTACTGTTTTTTGCAATGTACTGTAGGTCCCTAGACTGAATTTTTTTTGTTTGTTTACAGGTGACAAAGGCGACCAAGGTGTCACATGCCCAAAAGAATTTAACGGTAAGTATATATTAATACAATTGTGTTTCATGAGGTCAAGATGTGACTAGACAGTGAAAGGAGCAGCAGCACAGCAATGAGGTCATTTCTGTCATTCTGCTCTCTCCTCCTATCAATATGCTCTATGTTAGCACATGAACTTCTCTCACACTCAAGCTCCACAGAACAGGGACTGCAAGAAGCTTATACCAGGTCAAACTAATTTACTGATGTATTACCGATTACAGTGCTGCATTCATTTCTGTCTAAATCAGGAATCTCCAAACCTTCTAAGCAAAGGGCCAGTTCACTGTCCTTCAGGCTTTAGGGAGGGCTGGACTGTGGTCATTGGAACTTGAAAATGCCCCGCCATCAGTGCCCCATCATTGGTTTTAATGGGACAAATAGTGCCCCATTTTTATATACCAATGAGAAGAATTGTGCCCCATAGATGGTGTCAGTAGAGGGAATGGTGCTCAGTCATTGGTGTCAGTTGGTGGAATAGTGCCCCAAGGGCTAGATAAATAAAAGCAAAGAGCCACATCCAGCCCCAGGGCCACAGTTTGGAGACCACTGGTCTAGAGTTCAGTTTTATCAACCATACAAATATATAGCTAGATACTATATAATTTCTCCACATGGCAGCAAACAAAATGTGCAGGCACAGCCTATATGAGAATGGCAACTCTACTTTGAATTTAGGAGCAGTGCAGCATTGCCACGCCATCACCAGAAACTACATTAGGGGTGGACTTTACTGGCAGACTGAACAGGTAATTGCAGGACTTTGTGTTTTATAGGTGCCAGTAGCTGTAAACAGCTGCAGAATATTGGCTTTCACCTAAGTGGATGGTATATTATATACCCAGATGGACGACGACCTTTGGCTGTTTTGTGCGATATGGATACTGATGGAGGAGGCTGGATTGTAAGACATCAGACATTTTTTTTAACAACAGCAATGATCCATGTAACAACCAGAATGACCACCTTATCCAAAAATCAATTGATGCTGCAGTGACATAACACATCGTAAATTTGAAATATTGGTGGTGAGCTCAAGCAGATCACTGGTTTTCTACAAACTCTGAAGGCAACTACTGCTTTGTAATAGGTCAGGGTTTGTCAACCTATTTTCAGTCTTGGCACCCTTTAAAAGTATGGTAAATTTTGAGGCACCCCCTACCTTTTTTTAGAACAACTTGGGCCTTTATTTGATAGTAAATGATAATAGATATATCCTTAATGTTTTATTATCAAATTCAAATTGTCCCAAAATAGTAGGAAATCATTTTTAAGGCTTGGTTCACACCTATGGGTTTTTTAGTGCTTCTTGTGTTTTGCAGAAACACACTACAGTCCATTTAACATGGTTTTCTATGGGACAAGTTCACATCTATGCATTGTCAGCTGCTGCTGGATTTCATGGAAAGGGTCAGGGACTATTTTTTATTGCAGCAGATTGCAACACGCATAGGTGTGAATCAGGCCTTAAAGTTTAGCTGTATATTTTTATGCCACTACCATGACCCTCCACCAAAGAAAACCTAACAATTTCTCCTACTTCAGGAGTGCCACATTTGTGTACATTATATGTTGTTAGTGAAGCCAAGAAATAACAATGTCCTTTTTTTTATCCTACTACCACGCCAAAAACGCACTACATGCATTTTCTGCAGCTTCTCCATTGAAGTCTATTGAGCCAAACACACCATTTTGTGTTTAAAAAAGTCCAAGACCCTTTTAAAAAATGCAGCAGCTGAAAAATGCATAGTTGCAAACATGTCCCATAAAAAAAATCATGTTAAATGGACTGTAGTTAATTTCTACAAAGAGCGCTAAAAAAACACATTGGTGTGATCCAAGACTAGACACACTAACACACTGGCTTGTTCATACTAGTGGTTGTGGAGTGGTAAAAAAAAACAGTTGTGCCACTCTTTTACCACCCCTTTAACCGCTACCCCCTTTAGCTATGCTGGCAATAGCCTTGTGTGTACACGTGCCGCAGGTGAGATGCTTTGCACCTCTGCAAGAATTATACACCCTGTTGCTTGTGGCGGACATAGTGCCCACCAAGGACGGCCAATTCAAGTGAATAGACTCAGTCTGCAACTGCATGCAATGCATGCGGGTGCAGCACATTAGTAAGGTTTTGAAGGGGTTAAAGCAGGCAGTGAAGGATTGATACATTGGGGTCAATTCACTAAGAGTTAAATAACGATTGAAAAAAATGTGGTAAAATAAAGCATGGGGTAAATTTTTTGCAAATGTGCAATTCACTAAGAATTTTGCATTAAATAACTCTTGCAGTAAAATATCTGTATTTAGGTAATTACCGCATATTTTTATACAGTAATTTATCGCGCGGTAGCTGGTTGTTAAGGAAGACAGCCGCGGTGTCCTTCACAGCGGTCAGTCTGTGTGAATGTTAAAAAAACATGCCGGCAATTACAAATGATGAAAAGAACTGTGTGGGGCTCCCCCCTCACCCATACCAGGCACTTTGGGTCTGGTATAGATTTTAAGGAAAACCCCACACTGAAACTTAAAAAAAAGGCCCTTAGGTCTGGTATGGATTTCAAGGAAAACCCCACACCAAAATTTAAAAAAAAAATGGATCTTAGGTCTGGTATGGATTTCAAAGAAAACCCCACACCATAATTTAAAAAAAAGAATGGATCTTAGGTCTGGTATGAATTTAAAAGTAAACCCCACACTATAATTTAAAAAAAAAATGGATCTTAGGTCTGGTATGGATTTCAAGGAAAACCCCACACCATAATTTAAAAAAAAATGGATCTTAGGTCTGGTATGGATTTCAAGGAAAACCCCACACCAAAATTAAAAAACAAAAAAATGGATCTTAGGTCTGGTAGGATTTCAAGGAAAACCCCACACCAAAATTAAAAAAAAAAATGGATCTTAGCTCTGGTATGGATTTCAAAGAAAACCCCACACTATAATTTAAAAAAAAAATGGATCTTAGGTCTGGTATGGATTTCAAGGAAAACCCCACACCAAAATTAAAACAAAAATGGCCCTAAGGCTGGTCATACACTATACAATTTTCTTACAGTTTTCTGCCCAATTTCCTTTAGATTTACCTTCCACTAGTGCAAGGGCCTTCCTTATTAGATACAATTGAAAGTGTTGTTTAGGTTTGACCTCATTTTATATGGTTTTTGGTAGATCTAAAGCAAAAATCTCAGGAAAATTGTATAATGTATAGCCAGCCTTAGGTCTTGTATGGATTTTAAGGAAAACCCCACACCAAAATTAAAAAAAAATGTCCCTTAGGTCTGGTATGGATTTCAAGGAAAACCCCACACCATAATTAAAAAAAAAAATGGATCTTAGGTATGGTATGGATTTCAAAGAAAACCTCACACCAAAATTTAAAAAAAAAATGGATCTTAGGTCTGGTATGGATTTCAAAGAAAACCCCACACCAAAATTAGAAAAAAAATGGCCCTAAGGCTGGTCATACACTATGCAATTTTCTTACAGTTTTCTACCCAATTTCCTTTATGTTTACCGTCCACTACGTAGTGCAAGGGCCTGCCTTATTAGATACAATTGAAAGTGTTGTTTAGGTTTGACCTCATATTATATGGTTTTTGGTAAATCTAAAGCAAATATCTCAGGAAAATTGTATAATGTATGGCCAGCCTTAGGTCTTGTATGGATTTTAAGGAAAACCCCACACCAAAATTAAAAAAAAATGTCCCTTAGGTCTGGTATGGATTTGGGGGAACCCCAAAAACAAAATAAAAATTAATAAAATGGCATGCGAGTCCCTTCATAATGCTAAGGGATTTTGGGTCTGGTATGGATCTGGGGGGGGGGGCGCACGCCATTTTTTAAAAACATGCGGTTCCCCTTAATATCCACACCAGACCCCTAGGGGTCGCTGCATCTGAAAAAATACCGCATGTGATACCGCCAGCAAAACTCTGGTGATAAATATTGCATCTTTTTTTTACTTTTTGTTCTGTGAATTGGATTTAACAGCTTACCACTTGTTTTGTTTTTCTTTTGTGGTATTTACCGACATATTTTGAATTTTCCATTAAAAAAAAACTATATTTTTGACTGTTTGCTATTAAACATGTCCAGTAAAAAAAATTTAAAAATCTAATTTCATCATAAATTTAGCCCAAAATGTATTCTGTGACATGTCTTTGCTAAAAAATAATCCCAATACGTGTAAATTAATTGGTTTACGTGAAAGTTATAGTGTTTACAAATGGCGGTATAGATACTGGAATTTTTTTTTTTTTTTACTAGTAATAGCGGCTATCAGCGATTTATGGACTTTGGGACTGGGGCAGGCATTCTGACACTGGGGGGGAACTGACTTGGTGTCACTGACATCCACAGTGAAACCGATACAGTGATCAGTGCTAATAAAAAAGACACTGTACTAATGGCACTGGGCAGTTAGGGGTTAACATGAGGGGCGATCAAAGTGTTAACTGTGTGCTGTGTGTGGTTTACTAAGGGCTTGTTCACACTTGACTAATTTCTAACCTTTGACAGGCATTAAATAAGCGTTTGGGAAGCATTTTTAAAATTTTTCTCAAACGCTCCCCAAACGCCCTATGTGCGTTTTTGAGGTGTTTAAACAACACCACAAATGCCTATAATGAAGTTTAAGCTCCGCAACCACATTGCAACCGCCCCACAAATGCCTGCCAGGCGTTTGAGGAGCGTTAGCCATAGACTTGAATGGGAGGCTTCAATGCCTCCTGACTCTACATGAGGCGTCAATTTTGCCACGACACTAACGCTTCAGTGTGAACAGCACTGTGTGCTGCCATGTGTAGAATTTGTATAGGCGTTTGAGGAGCGTTAAAAATGCTTCTGAAAAGCTTGTCTAATGCCTGCTAACAAAGCTAGTGTGAACTTAGCCTAAGTGTGCTGTGTTTCACTGTATGCAGAGCCAAAAAAGCAGTGTGCAGGAGCTGACAGGGGAGAGATCTGTGTTGTTTATACACAGGTCTCTCCCCCGTCGGAGATACTCGGCAATCACCAGGTGCCGGCGACTAATAACTGGCCAGGACCCAGTGATTGACAGCCGAGGCCATGATTTTGCGCACCCGTGACGCCCTGTAGCAGTATTTCTGCTATAGGGTGGCACGGTAGCGGTTAAGTGATAGATATATTAAAAAATACACATAAATATTGAATGCATTCCGTAAATCACACATATTTTTTTAGTGAATTGACTACTTTTGAGATGAATACCACATGGGTTTTTATAACTCAAAAGTGAATGCCTTATTTATCTCTTAGTGAATTGACCCCACTGGCTCTAACACTTGCACTGACACTAAATATAAGAGCTTTTTTTCCCCCACCAAAAACACAGTGGGCTCCATTCATTAACCCTTTCCCTGCCAGGTCCAGACACCGTACGGACCTACAGAACTGCTTCTAGCTGGCCAGGTCCGCTGTACGGAACTCCATTCTTTCTCTGCTATAAGCTCATGGTCACTTAAACCACCATGAGCCTATAGCTGACTTGTTCAGCAGATGCTGCTAAACAAACTTAGAGCTCAGATATGTGGCTGACAAGCCCCAGATCAGAGCTGATTACCTGGACTGTGACACCCCCTCCCCACCACCACTTCTCTGCTGCTATCTTCTATCACCTCTCTTGCCCCTCCAGCCACCTGTGCTGTCACCTAAAATGCCCCCCCACACCCCCCCCGACTCTCCCTTATCCCCCCTCACAAACCCTGAGTCTCAAAGGGATCAATCAGCCAAACTAGATTGCCCCCCCCCCTGCTCTGATGCCCCTTCAGTGCCCCCCACGTCCCTGATGGCTGGGCACCCTGAATCTGATAGCTGGCTTTCCCTCTTCCCCCTCCCGCTGGCTGCAGTCACTAACAGATCATTGTCAGCATGGAGAGTGGGGCAGCTGGTAAACATGTGTTTCCAAGCAAAAAATAAGTTACACATTATAGCAGTCACGGTACAGGACTATAAGTCTCCATGTACACGGGACACTTCTGAACGATGGAAACTGACTGCTGGAAAACGTAGGTTAACGTCTGTTTAGCCACATTTGCATACCGCGTTTAGAAGCAGTTTGAAGCTTTTTTTTAACCACTTCCCGACCGGCCGTTGTATATAAACGGCCGGACGTTGGCAGTGCAGGGTCGGGTGGCCGTTTATAAACGGCCTCCCCGCACCCTGCTTGTGTGCGCTCCCTGGGAACGCGCAGCACCACGATAGTGTAGTGTTGCATGACCGTGGAATTGTCATTCAAAGTGTGATGGCACTGAAAGCTGAAAATTGGCCTGGACAGGAAGGGGGTAAAAGTGTCTGGACTTGAAGTGGTTAAGAGGACTGAGTGACCCATATTGATATAAACATTGGGGGATCTTCCTGACACTCATTAGAACAGAAGAAGTGGTTTGGAAAAGCTGTGAAACACCTTCAACATTACAGAAAAAGTCCAACTGAATCTGAATAGCAATCCGGTGCCCGCTGTGTCCTCTGGACACAGTGAAACACCGATCGTCGGACGGGACCTCTGTACGAGGTCCCGATCATGTGACCACTGATTGGCCAATCAGTGATCACATGCAAAGTAGTAAGCAAGATGTCACTTGTGACATCATTGCTTACTACGTGTGAAATCTGTGAATGATCACAGAGGTCACATGGTACAAGGCTATTCACAACAGCCTTGTACCATGTGACAAGCTGTGACCAATCATAGCTCACTCAGTACTTCTCAATGACTGCAAGAATGCAGACAGAGAGAAAGAGAAATGATTGCTTTTACATCCTATATGGGTGTAAAAGCAATCAGTGTAAAGAGAAAAAAAAAAAAATCTTCATCACCCCCCACAAGTAGTACAGTGTCCCCATGGTGACACTGTACTGCAAGGGTGACAGTATGTAAAATAAATAAATAATAATAATATAAAAAAAAAAATAAAAATGTAAAAAAAATGTTTAAAAATTATAATTTTTGGTTATAAACTAATTTGGATTTTTTTTTTACTAAAAAGATAACGGAATAAACTTTGGCCAAGATTTATGATGAAATATTATTTATTTGCAAAATTCTATAAACAAAACACTTTTTTTCAAAATTTTTGGACATTTTCATTTACATAGCAAAAAAAATTTAAATCCCAGCGGTGAATAAATACCACCAAAATAAAGCTTTATCTGTCTCAAAAAAATGGTAAAAAATTCATTTGGGTACAGTGTTGCATGACCGCGCAATTGTCATTCAAAGTGTGATAGCGCTGACAGCTGAAAATTGCCCTGGTCAGGAAGGGGGTAAAAGTGTCCGGTCTGGAAGTGGTTAAAGATAACCTCAGGAGACCTTCTATAATGCCCAGAATGCACTGAAAAACAGTAAAAAAGATTAACTGTTTCAGACATTTTGAGAGAAATAGAGAGAGCAGTATTTGTTGAGATTAGCTGTCTTTTTTTTTTTGTGGTGTTTGGATGTGTTTGCAGCTCATTTCTGTGCAGAAATTATTGCAGCAGTGTCTTAACATATTTTCTTTCATGCGAAACCTCAAAGTATGGTGTACCAGGTCCAATTGAGTTACAGGAAAATGCTTTGCATGCATTTTTCATTATGAAAAAAGGTTCTGGACAGCATCTGGAAATGGGAGAGTAAAAATTTGTTTCCAACTGTAAACGCTTATAAACGTGGTTAGCCGCATTTACACGCATTTGCAAGCATTTGGCGTTCGAAACGCTAATAAAATCTACTCCTGAACGCAAGTCTGGTGCGTTAAAAAAAACTACTGTAAACTCAACTGCCTGTAAATGACATAGTGTACATGGACACATAGGAAAACATTAGGGAGAGTTCAGGGGCTGCTGAAAAAACGCTGAAAAGCTCTTAAACGTGAGTTTATCAGCTGAAGTGTACATGGAGCCTAAAAAAAGAGGTGTGGGGTTTTAGTAAAATGTTAAACACAGTACATAAACATGTAACCTCTAGGATATACAAGATCATTATTGAACAGATGGGATCTGAACCTCCGGCATTCTTAGAGAAATGGGAAATAGAACTGGGTACAAAAATGAACGAGCAACAGAAGAATAAAATGTTCAAGTTAATGCACCAGGTGATATATGAATATGAATACAGTTGAAATGAATTATAAATGTTTAATAATAAATTTCACACCGAGTGTGGCACATAGACAACGAGTAGAAATTTCACCACTATGTTGGAGGGTATGTGGGGTAAGGGGGACAATGGCACATATATGCTGGGATTGCCCATAAATACAGGTGTTATGGCAAAACATAATTCAATATATACAGGAGATTTTGGGGATAACTATTCAGAAAGACCCATGGGTATGCCTATTTTATAGGTCAGAGATGTCAGTGAAACAATATAAAAATAGTATATTATATCATCTAATTAGCACGGCAAAAAGTCTAATTCCCATATTATGGCAGGCACGGGACCCCCCCAAAAATGAGAGATTGGATAGACAGGATTGAGTATATAAATAGGATGGAAGAGCTATACCATATAGATGAAGATAAAATGGATACATTTAGAAAGGATTGGAGTAGGTGGTATGATTTTAAGACATCCAAAAAATACCTTGAAGTAATGGGGGCCTGGGTAGTGGAGTTGGAGAATTAAACTGAATAACTGGATAGTGGAAAAATAAAGAGAGAAAACAGTGTTCCAGACATAGACAGGTAAACAGGGAAGGAAAAAGATGGAAAGAATTGCTTGGACAGGGGTAATTTAACGGGGAAGGGGGTGGAGGGGATGGGGGTGGAGAAGTGATCTGGAATGTATGTATTTTTGATAAATGATATATTGTTGATTCATGTATAGAAATAAAATGTAATAAAAGCTATAATAATAGTAGAATGTTAAACAATTACACACAAGCTGCCATGCAGTGCTTGACTTTCTTATTAGAAAACCCAGCATGCATTTCAGACTGAGCGTCATGTGTGCACCTGGTACTAAATGTGTCAGGGAATGGGAAGATCGCTGCGGCGATCGAATCCGCACATGCGTAGAGTCCTGACAAAACGTACCGGGCAAGCACTAGGACCCAGGAGTGCCTGTCAGGAGTCGGGCGGGCTATTTAAACCCAGCTCTTGCAATTATCAAGTGCCGTATGGTCTTTCCTGTGAGTTTACTTTGCTGCTGACCCTGCCTGATCCTGATCCGACAGGTGCCTCTACCACAGCTGGTTGCACCCAGGGGTCGCGACCTGGTCTCGGCTTGCTACAGGTCCATCCCCACCATCAGGGGCTCTGGTGAACAAGCAGGTCGGAACTTAGATTCCGCCCTGGGGAATTCTGGTCTGTGGAACGCTAGAGGCTACCACCGGCTGGTCCCTAACAAAATATGTATATGTAAAATAAATATTTTATACAAAAACATATAGAAATAGAATATATAACTCATCAGTTTATAAACCTGTAAACTATAAAAAGTTAACTGACCAGAAATATATTTTTTATTTAAGGGGGGGCCCATCAGAGCCTCTGTGGCACACATGACAAACAAGCTAAAGTCCAAGAGATCATTTCACCCACGAAAATAATTTAAATGGCTTCCAAAACTAGCAGAAAGGCCTTGACGTTGCACCACACTAACCTCTTTTTCTCTAGGTGTTTCAGAGGCGTCAGGATGGCTCAGTGGATTTCAACCGTGACTGGAACAGCTACGAGAGTGGGTTCGGAAGTCAGCTGGGTGAATTTTGGCTGGGAAATGCAAATCTCCATCGGCTAACTTCATATGGTTAGTAGACCATAATATGCTCCATAGAACTAGTCCACAAAACCCTATATGAACCACTTCCTAGACACCCTATAGCAGTTTAACAGGGTAACCGCTCTGTGAAAAATCACATATATATATATATATATATATATATATATAAATATATATGTGTGTGATTTCCGGGCAGGGTCCTACCTGTACTGTCATTGGCTCCCTTGGCTGTGAATCACTGGGTCCCAGCTAGGGTTGCCACCTCATCCCTTTAAAACCCGGAACATATATTAATTACACAGGTTCTGAAGCTAATTTAATGCAGATAAGGCACTAAGCGCGTTTAATTACCACCTTAATCAGCCACAAAATCTGTGTATATAATATGTGTTCGGTTTTAAAGGGACAAGGTGGCATCCTTAGTCCCGGCCAACAAATAATGGCGGAGCAGCTGAAATGAGAAAGATCTGTGAGTGTAAACAAAACAGATCTCTCTGCTGCCAGCAGGGAAGTGCTGGTTTTTATCTCTGCAAACAGGGAGATAAAAGCCAGCACATCCCTTAGTAAAACAGTACATAATGTAATTACAACACAGTACACAGTTAACCGGTTGATTGCCCCAGATGTTAACCCCTTCCTGCTCAGTGCCATTAGTATAGTGTCATTGCTTTTTATTAGCATTGATCACAGTATTAGTGTCACTGGATATGTCAGTGGTAGTCAGTTCCCACCCAGTGTTAGTTAGTTTCAGAATGTCTGCTGTACTATCGCAGTCCCTCTATAAGTCGCTGATCACCGCCATTACTAGTATAAAAATAAAGAAATAAAGAAATAATCCAGTATATATACCGCCCATTGTAGACACAATAACTTTCATGCAAAGCAATTACTATACACTTATTGAGATTTTTTTTTACCAAAGACATGTAGCAGAATACATTTTGGTCTAAACTTTTTAAACATTTTTTTATTGGATATGTTTTTTAGAAAAAAGTAAATAATATTGTTTTATTTTTTCATTTTTTTTTTCATTTATAACACAAAAAATAAAAAACCTGATGATGGTCAAATACCAAAAGAATGCCATATTTGTGTGAAAACAAATTACATAAATGTCATGTGTGTACAGTGTTGCATAACCATGCAAATGTCAGTTAAAGTAGTGAAGCACCATACAGCAAAAAATGGCCTGGTCATGAAGGGCGGTAAATTTTCCGGAGGACAAGTAGCTAAAGGGAACATGGGGGATGCCATTGCTGCTCCGCTGAAAATCCAAGTTGCCTGGTTGTCATGCTGATCCAATGGCTTCAGAACATTGAGTTAGTGACCCAAAACAAGTAAGCAGATTGACTTTACTTTTTCTCATCTGAATTTACATGACCAAGTCCAAATTAAAGCCAGTGATAGCCAGGGAATTAGCATTTTTAGATGAGATCCACAATGGCAGCCCCCATACTTCTATCAGTACAGGATGACACACAAACTGTGGCACTACTAAGTACATTTATAATACAGAAAATCTTCCAAAGTTTATGGACACCTGTACTTTTATATTCACTCTACCTAAATCCCCCATCTCAACCCACTTTAATTAATCTACACTACATTAAGCCTTCACACATACCTGGTCAATCAAAGCACCTTTCCAATTGGGCTGATACTACTCATATCACCTGCAGAGGGTATTTAAAAAAGATGCCGTGAGCTTGTTATGATTGGATGACCTCAGCAAGCTTAGCTCCCAGGTCTAGCCTTTCTCCTGTCTTCTTGTTCTGTCCTTCGCAGGGAAATATGAACTGCGTTTCGAATTAAAAGACTTTGAGGGCAATCATACCTACGCTACATATAGCAACTTCCGAGTGGAGGGAGAAGCGGATCAGTACACCCTGCGCTATGATTCATATGTGAAAGGCACTGCAGGTAACTGTTTTCTCTCTAGTTTCTTTCAGGGCCATACTGGCATCCAACAACAGTCTTGGCATGGTATGATTTTCAATTACTTGGTGAATTTTGTCACCAGGAATTTGGTACATGGAATCTCAGCACCAATGGTTTGTACGTTTTTATTGATGACGTATCTTCAGAACTAGGCATCCGCACACTAGAAAATGTTGTTTCAATTTGTTTTCTGATCCAAAGGGGAAATTCCACTTTAAGCCTTTGTTGGGGGTACCCAAATTTGACAGGTACCCGCTCCCACTTCCTCTGTGATCACCAAGGTGATCGAAAGCGGAAGTCGTCCTCCCCCCTCCCTCCCCGTAGTCTTCTGGGACACATGACAGGTCCCAGAAGACTACGGGGCCATTCACAAAGTGCAGCACTTCTCGCTATGAAGCCGCAAGCTGTCACAGCCGGGTGCCCACACTGAAGATGCCGGCGCCAGACCGAGAAGACAGCTGGTGAAACCAGCGGTGGTGAGGACACCGCCGGACCGAGGGACAGGTAAGTGGCTGTATTTTAAAAGTCAGCAGCTACAGTTTTTGTAGCTGCTTTTTTTTGTTGTTTTCAGGTGTAACTCCGCTTTAAGTTATTATTATACAAGATTTATATAGCGCCAACAGTTTGCTCAGCGCTATATAAATATAATAGTGAAGAATTCATTTTTGGATGCAATTGTTATTGGACCAATTCATTTTCTGAATTTTTTTCATATCTTTGGCATTCGTTTCATTCAAAATAGCTCTGGTCCTTAACAACCATGACTCATCTGCTGTGAGCGGGATTCCCCGCTGTCAGCAGAATGTAAACCAAACAAATGCTGGTTTAATTTTCTTTTTGTTTCTTTAAAACAGCGTGGGCACCCCGGAATCCTACCAGACCCATGAGGGTCCCACCCCAATCCATACGAGGTCTGGTATGGATTTCAGGGGAACCCCAGGCCAAAATGTAAAAAAAAATTGCATGGATACCCCCCCGCCAAAATTTCTTCGGTCTGGATGTGGGGGAGGCCCCCACCATGTTTGTTTTTTTTTTTTTTATTAAATTTGTTTTGTGTACATTTTGCTGAAAACGGATACGTTTGGTTATTAAGGACGCAGTTACTGCCCCTTCCTTAGCAACCAACTTCTCAATGCATCCGAAATATATTGTTATTTTTTTCTTCAGATTCATTCGAATTCATTACTATGTCTATTCGTAATTTTGGATACATTTCAATCTCCAAAAATGGAATTGTTGCCCCAAAAATTAAGTTGAACAAACAAAATTGCACATGTCTATTCAGAACTGGTGCTTTTACTACATGTGTTAATCTAGTGTTTCTCAGCCTGAATGCACCCTTGAAAATGATGTGCAATCTTAAGGCACCTCAGTAGCCTACCCCTTAGGAGTTGCAAAGTATTTGGGTCCCCTATAGTCCTGCACAGCCAGGCAACATGCATTTTCACACAGAGAAGTCAGTAACCAGTTCTTGAGCTTTGTTTTTGAAGTTTTATTAGAGGAATTTGAACTTTTATGGGGTTTGGGGTGTACGGGATGCCCAAGGAATAATAACTGAGGACAACTTCCTGGCAACTATCTACAAGCCTATGAGATAAGATTATATTCTAGGAGAGCTCTCCAGCCTCTCCTGGTGTACCACCCCAGACCCCAGATAAATCCTCTTCTGCACTCAGCTACCTGGAGGAATCCCTGGGCAAGGGGAATTCAGTGGCTGGGTTAACAGTCCCAGAAATGGAGCTAGTCAGGTTTCCCACTAGAATGCTCCTTCCCCTATTTGGTCCAGGGGGTGCAGGATTACTAACTCAGTCCTTCTCCTGTGCTGCTGGTGAGTTGGTGGCTGCTAACAAGCCTTTTAGCTGGGCCGCTCCTTTCCTGCTTCACAGGTGGTCCTCGCTCTGGGGAGGCGGTGAAGTCCTGAGTTTTTTCTTCCCAAGCGCCACAGACTGTAGGTGTGCCCCTCTTTCCATCTGGGCCCCCTCCCAGGCTCCTGCCTTACACCTCACTTCTCCAGCTTCGACATGAACTCTCCTCCAACTCTCTCCTGCAGCTGAGCAGGCTCACTCACTTTTAAGGGTTGTCCTGACCTCTTGCAAAGCGTCCTGTTGGGGATTGGCCAGGCTTCCTCAAAAGTGCAGAACAGCCACTCCTCATATCCACCCACTGCTTCTAGACCTTTCTCCAAAGTTCTAAAGCAGAGGGAAATTCCAGAGGGCTGGTCTGCAGACCCTCTCAGATCTGACTGCAATTTGACCCCTGTTAGCTATCACACCCAGGCTGCTACTCAGCCCTCCTAGCTAACAATTGAGGTCTAGCTCCCCCTAGCTGACTAGGAAGAAGCTACATCAGTTTAAAATATAAAAAACTATATTATTATTATTATACAGTATTTATATAGCGCTAAAAGGTTTGCTCAGCGCTGTACATTATAGTGGGGGACAGTACATGAGACAATACAGTAACAATACAATACATGAGGGGGTCAAGGGCCCTGCTCTTTCGAGCTTACAATCTAGGAGACTATATCAATAGTTTTACATATCACAGCAGCAACAGGTAGGACAGTCTTATTGTAATGACTAGCATTCCAGCATTTGTCTTCTCCCTCACCCAGCTAACATGACTCCAGTGGTGAAGGAGAGGGACAGGGGAGGGGTAAACAAGGACGTCCTCAGGTGCTCGATGTCCATCTAATCAACTTATGCTGTCATTGGTTGCTAGGATGCCAGCAGTGCCAAGGTTGTAGCAATTGCTGCAGAATAAAGACCTGTGACTTTGTGTATCATAAAAAGTCAGGCCAGATTCACCTGCTGGCTTGTTGACAATTTCTGGGCAACTTGAGGCAATTTTTTGGCATTTTGCCATGACAACTCTAAAACACCCAGACAGCACCTCAGGGTACCTCACCACCTAGGCTCAGCAAGGCTGTGTTAACCTAACCTTCAACCTCAACCCAACCACTTAAAGCTGGTAAAGTGGCCCATTCAGCACCTCAAGAATCCAGGGTACTGAAGAATGTGAACTTGACCATGATGGAGATTGAGAACCTGGCCCTGTTCACTCCCATCTGCTGTGCCTAACTAATAATAAGCCAGGTTGAACTAGCTATTTGCAAGCAATGTAAAAATGTGTGTTGGAAGGTGCAACATGGTAAATATGCAGACTCCGGTTGCAGGAAACAGTATTAAAGTCAAAGTTCAACTTTACAAATAGCCCTGCGGGAGGGCACCCAACCGGGAACAATCACAGCAATGTATAGGTGTGCCAACAGTGTCTGTTTCAGAGGGTGGAATGTGTCCTGGCTGGTCTGTAACCAAATAGAGGATTCCAGGAAGGATTGCCTGTTCCTACTCTGTCCCTACTTGTCTGCAACCTTTCCCTACCACTATTCACTTTTCCTGACAGACGAATGACCTTTCGCTACACTACCCACTCACAAAATGCATGCTAAACCCAGGGGCCAGGGTCTTAAATAGGCTCTGCCTGGCCCGAGACGGCTACCAGAGTCACATGGGATGGCAGCATTCAACCGTATAGCTTTCCCAGTGGCAGAGGAAACCAGTGACCGAGGCTTCCTCTGCCCCTGCAATTCTGCTGGGGTTGAGCGCCACCTGCAGTGGAAAAAGTAGACTGCACCTGCCTACATGTGACCTAACATCGGCCTCTTGCAGTCCCTGTAGCAGACTTGGTGGGTAACTAAGGCCCCACGTACCCTGGGTGTTTTGTGCAGGTGGAAGGCACAGGTGCCCTGTCTAGCCCCATTGCTGGCAGTCTGTAAAACGCTAAGAGGCTGGATGGTGTACCAAGCAATGCTAACTTTTAGGGCACTATGTGTACAGGGATGAATGCCTGGAATCCAAACTACTTGCCCTAAATGTTAGCACTACTTGGTGTACCATCTAGCCCCATGCAGCCAAAGCAGCTTTTAGCATCTCATAGGCTGCTGGAATTGGCTGCACACATGCTAATTGCTAAATGTGTACATGTGGCCTACAAGGTCTGCTTTAACATGATTACATTTCAACTGTGCTAAAAGATATCTGATTTTTATGGAATTGGAAGCATAGGTGCAACGTACACCCCCACTGCCAGCAGCTTGTCAAAATCCATGAAATATGTGGCAGCTGGATGCGTTTTGGGCCATATGCATACAGGATGTACAGTGGATATAAAAACTCTACACACCCGTTAAAATGTCAGGTTTCTGTGATGTAAAAAATTAGACAAAGATAAATAATTTTTCCACCTTTAATGTAACCTATAAACTGTACAACTTTGTTGAACAACAAACTGAAATCTTTTAGGTAGAGGGAAGTAAAAATAAAAAACTAAAATAATATGGTTGCATAAGTGTGCACACCCTTAAACTAATACTTTGTTGAAGCACCTTTTGATTTGATTCCAGCACTCAGTCTTTTTGGGTATGATTCTAAAAGCATGGCACATCTTGACTTGGCAATATTTGCCCACTCTTCTTTGAAAAAACACTCCAAATCTGTCAGATTGAGAGGGCATCTCCTGTGCACAGCCCTCTTCAGATCACCCCACAGATTTTCAATCAAATTCAGGTCTGGGCTCTGGCTGGGCCATTCCAAAACTTTAATCTTCTCTGGTGAAGCCATTCCTTTGTTGATTTGGATGTATGTTTTGGGTTGTTGTCATGCTGAAAGATGAAGTACCTCTTCATGTTCAGCTTTCTAGCAGAGAGCCTGAAGGTTTTGTGCCAATATTGACTGGTATTTGGAACTGTTCATAATTCCCTCTACCTTGACAAAGGCCCCAGTTCCAGCTGAAGAAAAACAGTCCCAAAGCATGATGCTGCCACCACCATGCTTCACTGTGGGTATGGTGTTCTCTTGGTGATGTGCAGTGTTGTTTTTGTGCCAAATATATCTTTTGGAATTATAGCCAAAAAGTTCAACCTTGGTTTCATCAGACCATAACACATTTTCCCACATGATTTTGGGAGACATCAGATGTGTTTTTTCAAAATTAAGCCTGACTTGGATGCTGAACTTGTACCTTCCAAGTGCCTGAAAATACCGGAATTTGATGCACATGGGCCAAACTGCTGGTGTGCATGACACTTTAGTCAGACAAAAAGAGCTACAAAACAAGCTGCTTTGTTATCTATTAAATGTACACTCACTTTATTAGGTACACCTGTTCAATTGCTTGGTAACAGAAATTGCTAATCAGCCAATCACATGGCAGCAACTCAATGCATTTAGGCATCTAGACGTGGTGAAGACGACTTGCTGAAGGTCAAACTGAGCATCAGAATGGGGAAGAAAGGGGATTTAAGTGACTTTGAACATGACATGGTTGTTGGTGCCAGACGGGGTGGTCTGAGTATTTAAAAAACTAGTGGTCTACTGGGATTTTCACGCACAACCATCTCTAGGGTTTACAGAGAATGGTCCAAAAAAGAGAAAATGAGTGAGTGGCAGTTGTGTGGATGAAAAAGTCTTGTTGATGTCAGAGGAGAATGAGCAGACTGGTTTGAGATGATAGAAAGGCAACAGTAATTCATTGTCAATGTCAATATGGACCAAAATCTCTGAGGAATGTGTCCAACACCTTGTTGAATCTATGCCATGAAGAATTAAGGCAGTTCTAAAGGCAAAAGGGGGTCCAACCCGGTACTAGCAAGGTGTACCTAATAAAGTGGCCGGTGAGTGTATATTTGTAAACCAATGGTTGTATATGCATAGTGAAAAAAGAAACAGATGCAATACAATGTTTACAGTTTGATATATTAAGGGAAATACTATTGCTGACTTTTTGTATAGAAATAAATTCCTTGGCTGATTCTGGCTTTACTACTTAGTGAAGTCATTGACCTGAACAAGCAAGCAACCAGTGATGTCAAAACTCCCAACTTGTATATTTGTTAGAGGCTTGTTAAATAATAAAGGAAGGATAGGGATAACAATCATGAGCTACACAAGTCATTAGGGCAGTGTCTATATTTTCTTTCCCAATTGTTCCCTTCAAGATATCTAATGGCACTATTGTGGATTTTTATCTGACCAGGGGATTCACTCGAGACACAGAAAAACCAAGCCTTTTCCACCAAAGACCAGAACAATGACAAGTCCAGTTATCTGGAGCAAAGCTGTGCTGAATATTACAAAGGAGGATGGTGGTATGAAGCCTGCCACTCCTCCAACCTGAATGGCGAGTACCTGAAGGGGATGCACCAGGTCAAGGGTAAAGGCATCATCTGGAGATCTTTCAGGGGCAATTTATACTCACTGAAGTTCACAGAAATTAAGTTCCGTCCTCAAAAATAGTGAATACAAACACCAGTATTTGGTAGTAGCAATGAGTAGCATTTAAAGTCATGACCTTGGAGAACCAACATCCTGGCTACAGCTACCACCAGGACTGTGTATTTAAAGAGCTCTCTGTGTCTGTGTGTCTGTTTATCTCCTAGGTTCAGTTAAACAACAAATTGGAAGGTAGAGATGAGTGAATTTTCTTGCAGGGTGAATTTAGAATTCTGGTGTCATAACAGCCACATCCATGGGGTTATATGGCAAAAAATAACAATAAATTAAATAAATATATAATTTGTTCCTAAGGGCTTGTTTACACTTGTGTTGCCCTCTGAAAAGAGATCTGTGGATCACTTTTCAGTGAGCAGGTTACAGGCAGATGGGAGGCAATATGATGCCTCCTGGACTCCTGTTTTAACCCTTGAAAGCCTGCAGCATTGCACCAAAACCACCTGCATTACATGCAGTTGCAGGGTGATTTCGATGTGACCCCAATCACTTTAATGGGTCATGTTTAGCAGTGGTACAATGGCACCTAATGTGACATGTGGTATAATTTTTGTGTATCCAACCCCCCCCCCCCTTCTCTCCAGCCATGTTACCTGAATGTGGGTGGTCAGGGGGTGGTAAAACTGCTGCTCATCCACCTATCCCCCCCCCCCCTTGGGTGTAAATGAGGTAAGGTTAGGACCAGGTAACAGGAGGCACACAGTATAAATTCACCTGCCCTGCAAGCCAAGAAAGGTCTATTTCTAACTTTTCAATAAAAACAGAGGTCTCAGATCTATGCATTAGCAGCTGAAAGACGTGTAGGGCAACTTCCAGCTTGTTTGTTTTCATCTATTGTTTTAGATGTCAGTGTGGCCACTGCCATGGAATAACATAGGACCATTTGCTCAATTCAAGTGAAGTAATGCGATTTCAAATCTGCTGGTCACTGCCTGTTCATGTGCAGCTTGTCTGACATCTGTGCAACTACATGCACAGATGTCTATTCAAGTTGCACATAAAAATAGTGCAGGAACCTTTTTTTCAAAATCTGTCCCACACCTCAATGTCGGAGTCGAACCAATTTGAACTGTTCCATAGGCACAAATAGGGTGCGACTTGCCATGCAATTTGGAATTGTCAAATTGCATGACAAGTCACACCAGTGTGAAGCAGGGCTAAATGTATGCAGATGGCATCACTGCTTTTATTAGGATAACGATTCAGTTCCTATTGCGGGTGGCCAGTGAAGCCACACCGTAAGTTACTGTGCTGGAGGGAGTGATATGAGTGCTTTGGCCTTCATTGTGACACACTCTAGAATACAGGTGAAACTCGAAAAATTAGAATATCATGCAAAAGTTCATTTATTTCAGTAATGCAACTTAAAAGGTGAAACTAATATATGAGATAAAACTCATTACATGCAAAGCAAGACAGTTCATTTGTCATAATTGTGATGATTATAGCTTACAGCTCATGAAAACCCCAAATCCACAATCTCAGAAAATTAGAATATTACATGCAATCAATAAAACAAGGATTGTACATAGAACAGTATCAAATGTGTATAGATGTTGCTCCTGCGCTATTAAATATATAAAATATATGGTAAGCTGCCAGCACTAAGGTGACACAACCCTGGCACCAAACACAGTCAGAAAGTTAAATTATAAAAACAGTGCAGTGCTATAAATTCCCTATCCACATATCTTAATACAAAAAGATAAAAACAACATGTGGTGCTGTGATTCCTCCCAGTATATAGATCCATCCTATTATGTGAAAAACACACACAACAATCTTCATGCAGGTGCTCCCAATTATAATGTGAATCCACAGTGACAGGGGTGCCCCCTCACCTTCCTGCCCAGGCCCCGCAGGACCACTGAGCCAGACAATTGCATATCCTGGTATATCCTGATGAAGTCACGTGCCATCAATCGTGACGTAATGCGTAGATACGCCAGTGGGAGGAGCCTAACGGAACGCGCGGTGACGCCATATCCGGCGTCGGCGCCATCTTGGTCCACCTTCTCGTGATCCACACAAGCCAGTACACCCATGGTGTGGTGAAAATGTGCATGTTTAACCACACAAATGTGAGTAGTACCAGTAGTGTGGCTTATTAAATAAAAGGTCTATGCGGATTTACACTATGTGGATCTTTCTTGTCTTATGTGGGATGCATATGGAAATGAGTGCGCACTAATATCTGGAGGTACCTAGTGGAAATATTACCCATCAGAGGAGGAAGTACCACCACTACTGCTAAGGAGGCCCCCAAGGTGTTGTGGGAGGATAACAGAGAGGCAATTGTCTGGCTCAGTGGTCCTGCGGGGCCTGGGCAGGAAGGTGAGGGGGCACCCCTGTCACTGTGGATTCACATTATAATTGGGAGCACCTGCATGAAGATTGTTGTGTGTGTTTTTCACATAATAGGACGGATCTATATACTGGGAGGAATCACAGCACCACATGTTGTTTTTATCTTTTTGTATTAAGATATGTGGATAGGGAATTTATAGCGCTGCACTGTTTTTATAATTTAACATAGAACAGTATCGAACCTCTGAAAAGTATAAGCATGCATATGTACTCAGTACTTGGTTTGGGCCCCTTTGCAGCAATTACTGCCTCAATGCGGCGTGGCATGGAAGCTATCAGCCTGTGGCACAGCTGAGGTATTATGGAAGACCAGGATGCTTCAATAACGGCCTTCAGTTCTTCTGCATTGTCCGGTCTCATGTCTCTCATCTTTCTCTTGGCAATGCCCCATAGATTCTCTATGGGGTTCAGGTCAGGAGAGTTTGCTGGCCAATCAAGCACAGTAATCCCACGGTCATTGAACCAGGTTTTGGTGCTTTTGGCAGTGTGGGCAGGTGCCAAGTCCTGCTGGAAAATGAAGTCAGCATCCCCATAAAGCTTGTCTGCGGAAGGAAGCATGAAGTGCTCCAAAATCTCGTAGATGGCTGCGTTGACCCTGGACACCAGTAGATGACATGGCTCCCCAAATCAACAGAGACTGTGGAAACTTCACACTGGACTTCAAGCATCTTGCAGTGTGTGCCTCTCCATTCTTCCTCCATACCCTGGGTCCTTGGTGTCCAAATAAGATGCAAAAGTTGCTCTCATCAGAAAAGAGGACTTTGGACCACTGAGGAACAGACCAGGTCTGTTTTTCTTTAGCCCAGGTAAGACGCTTCTGACGTTGTTTGTTCAGGAGCAGCTTGACAAGAGGAAAAGACATTTGAAGCCCATGTCCAGGATCCGTCTGTGTGTGGTGGCTCTTGATGCACTGACTCCAGCCTCAGTCCACTCCTTGTGAAAGTTCCCAACACTTTTGAATTGCCTTTTCCTGACAATCCTCTCCAGGCTGCGGTCATCCTTGCTGCTTGTGGACCTTTTTCTTCCACACTTTTCCCGTCCACATAACTTTCTATTAATGTGCTTTGATACAGTATTTTGGGAACATCCAACTTCTTTTGCAATTACCTTTTGAGGCTTTCCCTCCTTATGGAGGGTGTCATTGATGGTTTTCTGCACAACTGTCAGGTCAGCAGTCTTTCCCATGATTGTGATTCCTACTGAACCAGACTGAGAGACCATTTAAAGGCTCAGGAACCCTTTGCAGGTGTTATGGCTTAATTAGCTGATTAGAGTGGGACACTTTGAGCCTAGAATATTGCACCTTTTCACAATATTCTCATTTTTTGAGATTGTGGATTTGGGGTTTTCATGAGCTGTAAGCCATAATCATCACAATTATGACAAGTGATTAGCTTGAACTATCTTGCTTTGCATGTAATGAGTCTCTCTCATATATTAGTTTCACCTTTTAAGTTGCATTACTAAAATAAATGAACTTTTGCACGATATTCTAATTTTTCGAGTTTCATCTGTATGTTGATGCTAATATTTATAAAAAAAATAAAAAACATAACTACTACTCTGAATTAATCATTGACTGATGTGGACTCCAGTACATTTTAACCAGATTGGTTCTTATACTAAATGTGAAAGTGATGAAGGTGTATAACCAACAAACTGCGCTGAATGTGTAAATAAGCGATACTTCTCACTATTGAATAATGTCTGTGTATAACCACTATGCTGCCACTTTAAAAAATAAACAAATCATCAAGAAAAAAAACACTTTAGGAAGTATTCAGGTGGCGCATACATCAATTTTCAGTGCAAAAACTCTATAAAAATATAGAGCGAGAGAGTGAATAACATTTTTCACACAAAGGAATAATTAATGAAATTACAAAAATTAATAATAATTATATTTCAAAAAGAAAAGTCCAAATGAATCAGTACATAAGATGATCACCCCGTGAGAAGAACTTGGGCAGAATGAGTAAATACATAAATATATGTGCAGTGCTCCCCTCTCACCAAAGAGTGTTGCCTCCCACTCTCATGGTTGGCACACTAGGCTTTAATAGATGATTTTCCAAGAAATGAATCAGACCACTTTGATGTTTTATTCTCCTTATAACTTGAAAAATGAGAATCCCAGGACAGGCGCTAGTGAACTCCAGTGCACAAATTCCTCCTCCTAATACTCCATACTCAAATGACCATGTATGAGAAAAAAAACGAGAAAGTCCCAAATGGTGCAGTACCAACTAGACAATTCTTTATTGCCATAACAGAGTGCCACTTACAAGATGTAAATAAGTGAAAAGCCCAAACATGTTAGCTTTAGTAAGCTCTTAGTATAAGGAAAGCCGAATCAGTGCTCTCATCACCGCCGGCCCTCGATCTCTGACGCTCCTGCGTCACTTCCGATTCTGGTCAGTGTCATCCATCAGTGCCCCACCATCAGTACTACGTAGCAGTGCCTCCAGTCAATGTTTCCCGTCAGTGTCGCCCATCAGTGCCGCCTATCGGTGCCCATCATTGCTGCATATCAGTGCAGCAGCATCAGTGCCACCTCATCAGTGCAGCCTATCAGTGCCCATCAGTGCTGCCTATCCGTGAACACCTCATCAGTGCCCATTAGTACCTCCTACCAGTGCCCATCAGTACCACATATCAGTGCTGATCAGTGCTGCCTATCTGTGCAGCCTCATCAATGCACATCAGTGATGGAGAAAAATTACATGTTTGCAAAATTTTATAATAGAAACAAAAGAAAAACTTTTTTTTTTTGCTCTTTTTTTGTTTATAGTGCAAAAATAAAACACCCAGCGGTAATTAAATACCACCAAAAGATAGCTCTATTTGTGTGAAAAAAATGATAAAAATTTCTTATGGGTACAGTGTTGCATGACCACGCAATTGTCATTCAAAGTGCGACAGCGTTGAAGGTTGAAAATTGGGCACAAAGGGGGTTGTAATGCCTATGAAATGTGTTGGCCTTGGACCCTTTGTTTTTTGGGTAATTTTTACAATAAAGCATTGTTGCCCAAATGCCAGGAGCATGAAAAGTGACTGATGTAATTTCTCTAAGCTAAAGGAACAAAGTCACCATCAGTCACAAGATATTCTGCTTAGAGCAAGATAAAAAAATTTTATGGAATTGAACGTGTTTATAAAATCTAGAAGATAAGAACCTGTTTAAGGATATCTATTTGCTTGAGAAGTTAGAAATCTTTAAGTTTAGGATAGATGAGAAGAAGTTTGGGGTAGGTGAGAAGAAGTTCAGGGTAGATAAGAAGCTGAACTGAAGCAAAAGTGTGACTTTTCAGATAACGATGTGGAATCAATATGGTGGCTGAGCGTGACTCTGTTATCCTCGCAGAACCTTTCTGCTAGCTCCTCCTATGGTGGGTGTGGTGCCCGCCTACTACTGGAAAGCTTCCAGAAAAAGTGGTTTAAAAGCCAGGAGTCCAAGCGAGACCAATAGGAAGCCCCCTAGTGTCCAGGGGACGGTCTGATGCTGGGATTCTTGCCTAGGCTATATAGGCTCATCAATTGGTCGCGCTTACGGCTTTCCCATGACCCCCTGGGCAGTATGGTTCCAGTGGGATCTGTTCTTTCCCGCCTTCACATAGCTTTGGTAATGTATTAATTCTATGCTGTGATGCTGTCAAATGATGTGTCTATTTCATGCTGTAATGCTCACATTATTATTGGTGTGTGGTATTATGCAGATTGTGATGACTATAAGATATATCCTCCTATGTGTCGTGTGATAATAAAAGTGGAGGTTTTGACAGTGCAAGAATATTGCAGTTGGATTCTGTTGTGTCTCGGACAGGGGCGGACTGACAACTCATGGGGCCCCTGGGCAATAGGGGATCATAGGGCCCCTGTGTCCTTGCCCAAACTCAAAAAAGCCTATGAAAAAGGTACCAGGGGCATCTCATGGGGCTCCCTACTGACCCCGGGCCCTCGGGCAGTGCCCGAGTTTCCAAATGGTCAGTCCGCCCCTGGTCTTGGAGTGCCAAGTAAATGCTATGATGTGCCAGGGCAGGTGTCCATTTGGTAGAGGGTCTTTTGCATGCGTAGAATATGTAATGGTGTAAATGCTGGTTAAAAGTACCTGTATGACTATATGTTGATTGTGTGCATGTATATGACTTGCTTTTAGTTATTGCACCCAGCATTTGCCGTTACAGGTGTATAAGTGCTTAGTAGGCAAGTGGTTACAGAAAAGAATACAGTCCCTACAGTCAAACATGGTGGAAGTTCACTGATGTTTTGGGGTTGCTTTGCTGCTTCAAGCACTGGATGTCTTGACCGTGTGCATGGCATTATGAAATCTGAAGACTACCAAAGAATTCTGGGGTCCAATGTAGGTCCCAGTGTCAGCAAGTTGGGTCTCTCCGTCATTGGTCATGGATCTTACAGCAGGACAATGATCCAAAGGACACTTCAAAAAGCACCCAGAAATTGGTTCAGACAAAGCTCCAGGGAGTACTGAACTGGCCAGCAATGAGTCCAGATTTCAACCCTATAGAGCACCTGTGGAGGGATCTCAAAACAGCAGTTGGGAAAATGGACCCTTCCAATCTGAGACCTGGAGCAGTTGACGAAAGAAGAATGGTCCACAATTCCAGTAGAGAGGTTTAAGAAACTCATTGATGGTTCCAGGAAGTGATTTGATTTCAGTTATTTTTCCCAAGGGGTGTGCTACCAAATATTAAATTGAGGGTGCCAATAATTTTTGGAGTTTTGCGTGGAAAGTGTCAGATTTGGCTTTTTGTTTTTCCACTTTTTTGGGCCATACCAATACAAACAAAATAAATAAACATGAGAATGTCTAAACATTTGTAATTGCAACAATTTTCTGGGTGAAGTGGTGAATTATCTGCCAGAAATGCAGGGGTGCCAATATTTTTGTCCATGTTGGGTGTGATTTTTCCATATCTATTATTCTTCTACATCTATGGACAATATACAGTGTCATTTCTCCTCTTCTCTATGTCTCTCCCTCCTCCCCCCCATGCTCTGCTTCCACAGGGCTGACATTTGTTGTTGGAGAGATCTCCCATCACTTCCCATCATGACAGAAAATGAGGGGAAATCTCTCCCAGAGGTACACAATAAGCACCTGACAGATACTCTAACCCTGCCTTGCTGTTTACCATGCAGACCAAAATGTCTTGGCTGGGGGTGAGCTTTCAAGTATAACTAAAAAGAAAACTTTTTTTACGTTTTAGATAGAGTGGAAAATGATTAGACTTTGTTACTAACTAGGTCTTGACCTCCTACCACCCAATGGTCACCCAAATTTTTCAACATGAAATTGATTAGAACCCCTGCTAGGTTTTTATTGCTGTCTGTGCCCATTAAAAAGATTTGTCCTGTTTATCGTTATCATCGAAAGAAAAAGTTAAAGAAAATGGGGCCGGGGATTCCCTCCCTTTGCTGGGATTTCCTCTCACTTCCTGTTTTGGCTATGGGACAGGAAGAGAAGGAAAATCTACCCTACCAGACACAGATGACAAGATACCTGACAGGTTATAACCCTCCCTTAGTCTATCCAAAATGTAAAAAAAAAAAAAAAAAAAAGTTTTGCCAATAGTTCTACTTTAATCATAGTAGTGATGTTCCTGTGTGATGATGGTGATGATGAGAGTGCTGTATACACAATATGATGTTCCTGTGTGATGATGGTGATGATGAGAGTGCTGTATACACAATATGATGTTCCTGTGTGATGATAGTGATGATGAGAGTGCTGTATACACAATAACAGGACTGTTGGAATACTAAGGTGGGATGTGCTCAGGGATCCCTGTGTTGTTATCCTCCCTCTCCCTCCTCCTCTGCACACATGTGAGCCACTGAAACGTCAAAACAATCCCCAGCATGACAGTGACAGAAATATATCTGTCTCCATCTGTCTCCAGTGTGGCGCCATTTTACTGTGGACGAACCCATTACAGTCTTTAGCATTAGGTAGTCACCAAAATGGCGCAGAGCGGCTCCTGAACCGGAGATGGTGTAGGATTCAGTTGGCCCTCTAGGCTCCGGAGGATCGTGTTGTCGGTAGGTGGGGTGTGATGACATCAGAGTGCGGTGGGTGACAAGTGGGATGACGTCATTCCCGGATGTTCCCCGAACAGAGGAGGCTCGGGACATGGAGGAGGAAGAGGAGCGGGAGGTGGTGCGGGTCCGGGTCAGGGTGAGTCTGGCCGGAGGGTCATGTGACTGGGGGCTGCGTACAGCATAGAACTCCCCATATACACCTATATCTATAGTGTGCACAGCTCCACCCATAGTCTGTCTCCCTGTGTATTATATACCCTCCTCTGTACTGTCTACACAGCTCCACCCATATCTATCACTTCTGTATAGTATATACCTCTCCTCTGTACTGTGCACTGATCTCCACCCATAATCTATCACCTCTTTGTATTGTATACCCTTCCTCTGTACTGTGCACTCAGCTCCACCCATAAACTGTACCCCTATATATTCTATACCCCTCCTCTGTACTGTGTACACAGCTCCACCCATAATCTATCAGCTCTGTATATTCTATACCCCTCCTCTGTACTGTGTACACAGCTCCACCCATAATCTATCAGCTCTGTATATTCTATACCCCTCCTCTGTACTGTGTACACAGCTCCACCCATAATCTATCAGCTCTGTATATTCTATACCCCTCCTCTGTACTGTGCACACAGTTCCACCCATAATCTATCACCTCTGTGTATTGTATCCTCTCCCCTGTACTGTGCACACAGCTCCACCCATAATCTTTCACTCTGTATTATACACCCTCCTCTGTACTGTGTACACAGCTCCACCCATAATGTTTCACTTGATATATTATATACATCCCCACTGTACTGTGTACACAGTTCCACCCATAATATATCACCTCTGTGTACTGTATACCCCTCCTCTGTACTGTGTACACAGCTCCACCCATAATCTGTACTCCTGTGTATTGTATACCCCTCCACTGTACTGTGTACACTGCTCCACCCATAATCTGTACTCCTGTGTACTGTATACCCCTCCTCTGTACTGTGTACACAGCTCCACCCATAATCTGTACTCCTGTGTATTGTATACCCCTCCACTGTACTGTGTACACTGCTCCACCCATAATCTGTACTCCTGTGTATTGTATACCCCTCCACTGTACTGTGTACACTGCTCCACCCATATTCTGTACTCCTGTGTATTGTATACCCCTCCTCTGTACTGTGTACACTGCTCCAGCTATAATCTGTACTCCTGTGTACTGTATACCCCTCCTCTGTACTGTGTACACTGCTCCACCTATAATCTTTACTCCTGTGTATTGTATACCCCTCCTCTGTACTGTGTACACTGCTCCACCCATAATGTGTACTCCTGTGTATTGTATACCCCTCCTCTGTACTGTGTACACTGCTCCACCCATAATGTGTACTCCTGTGTATTGTATACCCCTCCTCTGTACTGTGTACACTGCTCCACCTATAATCTTTACTCCTGTGTATTGTATACCCCTCCTCTGTACTGTGTACACTGCTCCACCCATAATGTGTACTCCTGTGTATTGTATACCCCTCCTCTGTACTGTGTACACTGCTCCACCCATAATGTGTACTCCTGTGTATTGTATACCCCTCCTCTGTACTGTGTACACTGCTCCACCCATAATGTGTACTCCTGTGTATTGTATACCCTCCTCTGTACTGTGTACACAGCTCCACCCATAATGTGTACTCCTGTGTATTGTATACCCCTCCTCTGTACTGTGTACACTGCTCCACCCATAATGTGTACTCCTGTGTATTGTATACCCCTCCTCTGTACTGTGTACACTGCTCCACCCATAATGTGTACTCCTGTGTACTGTATCCCCTCCTCTGTACTGTGTACACAGCTCCACCCATAATGTGTACTCCTGTGTATTGTATACCCCTCCTCTGTACTGTGTACACTGCTCCACCCATAATGTGTACTCCTGTGTATTGTATACCCCTCCTCTGTACTGTGTACACTGCTCCACCCATAATGTGTACTCCTGTGTATTGTATCCCCTCCTCTGTACTGTGTACACTGCTCCACCCATAATGTGTACTCCTGTGTATTGTATCCCCTCCTCTGTACTGTGTACACTGCTCCACCCATAATGTGTACTCCTGTGTATTGTATCCCCTCCTCTGTACTGTGTACACTGCTCCACCCATAATGTGTACTCCTGTGTATTGTATACCCCTCCTCTGTACTGTGTACACTGCTCCACCCATAATGTGTACTCCTGTGTATTGTATCCCCTCCTCTGTACTGTGTACACTGCTCCACCCATAATGTGTACTCCTGTGTATTGTATCCCCTCCTCTGTACTGTGTACACATCTATTATTATTATTATACAGTATTTATATAGCTCCAGAAAGGTTTGCTCAGCGCTGTACATTACAATGGGGGACAGAACATGAGACAATACAGTGACAATACAATACACGAGGGGTTGGAGGGCCCTGCTCCTTGGAGCTTTCAATCATAACATTGGACCCCCCCCCCCCCCAGTCACTCATTATCTATAGTATGACTTTTCCAGCCTTCACCTGATATCATAACGCTGGGCTCCGGCTTTCTCCAGATTATCCTCACCCTTCCCCCACCTGCTGCTCACCTATATTATCCATATCACACCACATTATACACCCTAATTCAGTTTCCACCCATAATCTCCCCCTTCCTGCCCACTGTATGCCTCCCTTCCCCTGTATTATATTCAGTCATTGTGACCCCTCCTGATACCATCAGAACATACCCTGCTTCCCAGCAGTCTTCTCGTCTGTTCAAAGTCCAGAATTTATAAAGCTTGTCTGAGCTGTCAGAAAACAGGAGGCCAAATCACACACTGTAGATGTTTGTGAGGAGAGGTCTGAGAGCTGATTGGAGGGAAGGGACATCCCTCCCCCTCCTCCACACAGGAACAGATCTGAGGCTTTCAATCACAGGCTGTGTGCTCTCCCCGTCGCCATTTTTCTCTTGGTGTCAGGAAAACCTGTGAGAAGTGATTCATGCTGATAGCAGAGGAACAGGGCAGCAGACAGAAATGACACTCAGTGCTCTGGATAGAGACAATTTCATACTATAGAGGGATATGCTTTGCTAATATTTCATGTCTGAGGTTTACAACCACTTTAATTTGTCAGTCAAGTCCATATTATATATTCTAAAAAACACTCCAGCTCTCGAACCAGGGTACTTCAGACTGTGAGTCCTGCTTCCTCGGGTGCAGCCCTCCACGAGTCCAGGGAAATTCCAGAGAACTGTGGAAACACATACAAGAGCAAGAGAGCGCAGACGACTCGTGCATTACTTTCATATATACCATGCTGTTCATCCACCAGGCGTGCGTTTCAGCGGACAATACCCACCACACATACCCTGCATCATCTGTCATTCATCATAATGGGAGGGGCGCCCACCCAAAGACAAATACATCCAGGTGTTGACTCTGTCTAGAATGTCTAATATACAGGCGTACCTCGGTTTACCAATGAAAATCCATTGAAAATAATGCCTCGGTTTACAAGTTTTTTTTGCAATATGAAGTTTCCCCAGGATGCATTGCGCCTGGGAGGTTTATAGTGCCAGCCCCATGCCTTTAAAGTGCACTTTCTAAAGAGTTTTGAACAGATGAGACTTTTTTTTTTTTTTTTTTTTTTACTTTTTTCTTACCTCTGCAACGGATTAATTGGTTTTCAGTGCATTTACATATTTTTTTTGCAATACGTAGCAAGTTTCCCCAGGATGAATTGCTCCTGGGAGGTTTATAGCGTCGGCCCCATGCATACTGGAGTCTGTGGGTAGCACTTGGAGTCGAGTGTGGAGTTGTTGGAGCGGTATTTGCATCATGTTTTGGAGCCATTCTGCGATTTTTTAATCATGTCGCTGTACAGTATTTATGCCTTTAAAGCATTTTGGAGCCATTCTGGAATTTTTTAATCATGTCCCTGTACAGTATTTATGCCTTTAAAGTGCACTTTATAAAGAGTTTTGAACAGATAAAAGCTTTTTTTTTTTTCTTCTTTTTTCTGACCTACGGAACAGATTAATTGGTTTTCAATGCATTTACAAATTAATTTTTAATCATGTCCTTGTACAGTACTATGCTTTTAAAGTGCACTTTATAAAGAGTTTTGAACAGATAAAAGCTTTTTTTTTTTTTTTTTCTGACCTACGGAACAGATTCATTGGTTTTCAGTGCATTTACAAATTTTTATTTTTTAATCATGTCCCTGTACAGTACTATGCCTTTAAAGTGCACTTTCAAAGAGTTTTGAACAGATAAAATACTTTTTTTTTTTTTTTCTGACCTCTGGAACGGATTAATTGGTTTTTTAATGCATTCCTATGGGAAATGCGAAGACAATCCTGTCTTGAAGAATAGCAGTCAAACGTTCCTGACCATTATGCAGGTCAATTTAGCCTTCAGGAGATCAAGGGAGACAAAGGGGGACCGCCAAGAGCATGCAATGGATATCCTGGCAGCAGTAAATATAAATGCGATCAAGCGTTTCACATATCCGGGTACCCCCTCCACCGAGTCAATGAGTATATACAATTAAATGTTCGAATCCAAAATCACTTGACTTTGCTACAGGTCCACCATATATGGAGAACTGTGCCCTCCTGTCCGCAGCCGCGGAAACAGCCAGAGGATGCCCCCTGAACAAAGGAAGCCAAGTGGAAGGGCACCAAATACCCCCACATGAAGACCTTATAATTCGCTTCAATAAGGCAAAATATGTTTTTAATTTTAACCCCTTGGCGTCGGTGCCAGAAGGGGTTTCAGAAGTCAGGAGACAGGCCGGGGTTTAGGGTCATGTGACTGCCGTGACACGCCATCATGGCGGTCACATGATCGGGAAAGGTCCCGATTGAAAGAGGAGATCGGGACCTTTCCATGAGTACTGGACATGTGTGCGCGCTCTCAGCACATATGTTATTTTTTAATAGAACTCCGGGAGGCCGCACATTTGCATTCAGTTGGCGCCAAGAGGTTAAATTGAGTAAGGGGGATTTATAACCCCTGCCAGGTTTACTTTTGCCATCTGCGTCTCATTAGGGAGATATCCCTTCACTTTTTAATTTTTTTTTTTTATAGCCAATATAGGAAGCAAAAGAAAACTATCACTATTATACAGGATTTATATTGCATCAACAGTTTGTGCAGCGCCTTACAAAAGGGACAGTGACAACATGTTTCTGTACAAGTTCAAGAGGATTCAATTAGGGTTGCACTGATACCAAGTACTTGTACAAGTACTCGCACTCTATTTAAAATTAAAAAAAGTTTTGCCCTGTCTACTTAATGGTTCTACTTTAGTGATGGCTGCATTAGATTTCTTCTTTTTTTCCTCCCTTTTCACCTGGTTGTCTGGCTGTAACACACCTCCTGTCTTAGGGTGTCTCCACTCCTGGAAGGACCAGCAATGGAGACACGCTTGGACAGCAGCATTGTCAGTCTGGGGAGAGGGTAGTGTTAGATGGACTAGCCGACTTACATGGACTTGACTAACATGCATTTCTTTCATAAAATGTAATCAATGCTATGAGACAAAAGCATACTCACAAACGCATGAATACAATAGGCAGATATGAAAAATACAGCCTCAAAAGGTCTATTCGGTCTCAGAACCGTCTGGTAGGTAAAGCCAACACGTTTCAGGTGTCAAGCTCCCTTCATCAGAGCTGAACCTGACAGGTGTCCTGTCTGCCCTTAAATGACTAGGGGACACCCTAGCCCCCCCCCCCCCCCCCCACAAGCAAGGGTTGGTGGGCAGAAACCGAACAAGTACCAAAAAAGATACCTTTGCGTTGCAATATGACCCCATAGAGAATAAATGGGGTCAAATCGCAATGCAAAGAACTGCATGCAATTTGAACACAAATGCGGTACGATTCCTGTCTGGATTGCATGATGGGTTCCACCAGCTCCGGCTCCCGATTCCCATTGCGGACATCAGTGGCTGCGGCTGACTTTACCTTTGCTCTCTCCACTCAGCCTCAAACGGTTCCAGCCATCTACTGGACCTCCTCTCCATACAAGCCCCCCCCCCCCCCCTGGCTCAACTGATCCCCCTCTGTCAGACACCAATAATGAGCTTCACAGGTCCGGGGATTTAAAACCCCCACGGCTTCCTCTCCTCTCCTTGCAGTGCTGACAATATGGACTAAAGGGATTCTAATTGGGCTGCACTGTCACATGAATGGTACTGACCAACCAGAAGCCATCTAGCTCGCCACTAAAAAAAAAAAACTAATATCAGTTCAACCCTAGAATCAGTCCTCAAAGTGAGGGAATCCTTAGTTGTCACCGGAACCAGCATCCCCAGTTGAAGATTTCTTCTCTATTCCTGTTCTGGTGACAACCCAAAATTTTAACATTTTCTATCACTTTGACTTTCACTGATGACAGTAAACAGGGCAAAGAGATGTGGAATCTTCTTAACAAAGACAATAATAAATACATTCAGACAGGTGTTCTAATTCCTCTCTCTTCAACTAGTAAAAAAAACTGTTTTGCTTTAGTTAAGGATTGGTAAGCTGCAATATATTTAATTTTTATTTTGGATTTATTATTGCTTTATGGGAAAGGGGTGTTCTGTCCAGGACAGAGAGATGTGTACTTTTAGGACAGAGAGGACAACCGGTACATAAGAGGCCATCTACGTCAAACTGGAACAACCATCCTTCAAGGGCCTTCAAATCCATCTGACTTCCACATACAGTATAAAGCTGTTTTACCGTCTCTACCCCGTGATCTGACAACCGTTCCCAGCTTTAACCGTGTAAACCGAGGAATTAATAGACTGCCTGATACCAGGGATTGTATTACGTAGTTTGACCATGGTGGTTCCACAACTTTTAGTCCCGGTTCCCACTATTGCCTGGCTGGAAAATGCATGTGATTCGGACAGAAATCGCACCACGTTCCTATTCAAATCGCATGCCATTCTTTGCAGTTCGATTTGATCGCTGAAATTGCTCTGTACCCAGACAAAAGGTGTAGGCACCGTTTTTTTGTGTTTTTTTTTGTTTTGTTTTTTTGTTTTGTTTTTTTTTTTTGTTTTTTTTGTTTTGTTTTGTTTCCGCACTAGATTGAGCCAATTGCACTGCGTTTTGCAAACAATTTTTTGGGGTGTCCTTAACATAGACACCCACAGTGGTTTGTATGAACAGAGTGCGATTGTGATGCGGTGTGGGAAACGTACAGAAATACCTGCAAATCCCACACTGCATCAGTGTGAACCGACACTTCTACCTCCCATCCTGTTCTAGGACAGTCAACGTTTCCACATGCCATGGTGACTGGATTAACCACCTCCTGTCCGGCCGTTGTATTTAAACGGCCGGACGGTGGTAGTGCAGGGTCGGATGGCTGTTTATAAACTGACTCCCCGCCCCCTGCTTGTGCGCGCTCCCTGGGAGCGTGCAGCACCACGATAGTGCAGTGTTGCATGACCGCGCAATTGTCATTCAAAGTGTGATGGCGCTGAAAGCTGAAAATTGGCCTGGACAGGAAGGGGGTAAAAGTGTCCGGACTTGAAGTGGTTAAGAGGACTGAGTGACCCATATTGATATAAACCCTGGGGATCTTCCTTACACTCATTTTCTTTTTTTTTTTTTTTTTTTTTTTTTTTTTAAATGGTTGAACTGGATGGACTTTTGTCTTTTTTCAGCCAGACTAACTATGTAACTATGTTTGATCAACAGCATTATGCAGTGCCATAGAACCTGTTTGGCTCACAGTGGATAGCCTCTCATTCTCTGTGAGAGGCTGGCAGATACTCTATACTCCTGAGATGTATTTTTTAATGCAAGAACATGAATTTGACTTGATGTCAGCTTCTTACAATCCCTTGTGTAGAAAGCACTGGGAGGGGGGGGGGGGGGCAAGACTCTGAGCCAGTCTGATGTACTTCATGCAAATGTAATGACCAGGGCCAAACTGATGGTAGAAACGAGCAAAGAGAAGTATTCGTCAGTCTCCTGCTGCTTCCTCCCTGTACAGTGTAAAAACAGGCTGGGGAAGTGAGATGACACCCCTGCATTTTTTAATTGTTTTAACCACTTGCCCTCCAGAGTATTTACCCCCCTTCCTGACTAGGCCATTCTTTGCAATACGGCGCTGCGTTATGTTAACTGGCAATTGTGCGGTCATGCAACATTGTACATAAATGACATTTTTGTCCTTTTTCCCCAAAAATAGAGCTTTCTTTCGGTGGTATTTAATCATTTTTGCACTATAAACAAAAAAAAGACCAACAATTTTGGAAAAAAAAATATTTTTCACTTTTTGCTAGTAAACATTTCCAATAAAAATTTTTTTAAAAAATCAAATTTCATCATAAACTTAGGCCAAAATGTATTCTGCTACATGTCTACCCCACCTCCACCTAAGAACTGTACTTGAATCACCTCCACCAGATCATCCCCCGCAGCTATCACCTTTTGTATCACCTCCCCCTTCCTTTAGATTGTGAGCTTCACGAGCAGGGCCCTCACTTTCCTTCTGTACTGAAATGTATTGTAATTGTACTGTCCCCCTTTATATTGTAAAGCACTGCGCAAACTGTTGGTGCTATATAAATCCTGTTTATTAATAATAATAATGTCTTTGCTAAAAAACAAATCCCAATACATGTGAATTAATTGGTTTACATGAAAGTTGTAGCGTCTACAAATGTCGGTATATATACTGGAATTTTTTTTTTTCTTTTAATACTAATGGCAGCAATCAGCGACTTATAGTGGGACTGCGGCGGGCATTCTGACACTGGGGGGGAACATGGTGTCACTTACATCCCCAGTCACACTAGTATAGTGATCAGTGCAAATAAAAAGCACTGACACTGTACTAAGGACACTGGGCAGGAAGGGGTTAGCATCTGAGGCAATCAAAGGGTTCTGCTGTGTGTGTTTTTACATAGTGTGCTGTGTGTGTTTTACTGTGTAGACACACTGCTTTGTACTGCTCTGTGGTGCAGAGCAATACAAAGCATTCTCTTTGTGCTGACAGGGGGGGATCTGTATTGTTTACATACAGACCTCTCCCCTGTCAGCTCCGCCGATCATCACCAAGTCCCTCCCGGACCAGGTGACTGACATGCCGAGAAGCCAAAATCGGTGTGGGTAGGAGCTTTTGGGCAGAAAAAACACGGAACGCTGATAGATGTTAGGCACATTCATGTACTTGTGCTTTAATGCATTCTAATAGCCAGAATAAATTAATATTCTGGACATAGAATGCATTAACACATGAATGTGCATAAATGCATGTTCAGTACATGACTTTTACTTTGTATTTTAGGCAGCTTTTCTCCTGCCAGGAGAAAAGGCATTTAGAGGAGATGAGCAAACGCTCAGTGTACATGAGGCCTAAATAATATGGCTGGTATTATGTATAATTTTTTTTTTTCCTGGAGCAGCACTATAATATCTGCTTGTTGTCCCTCACACCTACGTTTCCTGCATTTTACATCTTTTTGTTTTACCTGGCATTTGTTTCTCTTCTTTTTTTTTTAAAGAAATGCGAAGGTGTCCTGCAGCCAGAGTCCCGGTCATTCGCCGTGGACCCCCAGATTACCTCCCTGGATGTTCTTCAGCATATATTGACCCGGGCCTTTGATTTAAATGGGTGAGTGCATCATTGTTGACCATGTGATCTTCTCAATCTCATTCTAAAATCTTACTTTGAGCTACTGTGTTACATGTCAGATGTTACAGTCACATCTCACATTTCATGATGTTTTCATTGTACACTGAACTCCAGCTTCCCTACCACATTAATAAGTTTGGGCCATTCTGTTCCAAACAAATTGGTTTTTTTTTACTAACAGATACTTTGGCTGTCAGTGCTATATAAACTGTATGTAGTATCAGCTACATAAAGTATACGGCACTGTGTTCCAGTAGTAATATGGGGACTTTCCGTCCCACTCCCAGCACAAAATTCTGCTCAATGAATACAAGGCTTCCTCTGAATGGTTGAGGTGGACATTGTGATGTCGTCCATGTGCCTCTCCACCTCAGCCATTCAGAGGAAGCTTTGTACTAACTGATAAAAATGTGCCATGTGGAATTTAAAACCCACCCCTTTGCCAACACACAATTGTGTTGGGTGGTCGCAAATGGGTTGAACAGTGTTGGGAACCTTTAGGTAAAACCCAACTGTGAAAACTGAGTTTGGACAAGAGCAGTGATCGGGCAAGCTGGAAAATTTCAATTGAAATGGAAACTATAATGGTTTAGGGGCAATTGTAATTTTTTTTTACAAGTTGATTAGCTTTTAAACTAATGTTTTAGATCTACTGTTTTTTTAACCAGTTATAAATATTTACCACAGTGGGCACCAATGAGACTAGTGTTGTGGGGTAGTGTGGGTTTTGTAAAGAGAGAGGTAGTATCTGCCTGTTCTCAGACTGTTTCTAATTGAAAACCTCTTTGGAGCTGTACAGAGGAAAGAAGTAAGGGGATGAATTATTCCTTTGACCTATCCAGCTTTATGTGTAGTCTGAACTTCAGCTATTGACCTCTCGTAACATTAGATGAGCTTAGCCAGGAAAAATAGGAGCTTTGACTGCCAGATACTGCCTGGAAAATGTCCATGTCGAATGTTTACCTGTCTTTAAAAAAAAAAAAAAAAAGTAAATTTATCCTGAAGTTCTGGACATAATTTTTATACAAACACACAAAACATTCTCTTTAGGAGAGTAAAACGCAATTGGCTTCTGCTGTCCATTCACCTCTGGTTTGTTAAACATGCCTTTGACAATATAATTTTTCTTTGCAGGAAGAACTTTGGGATCAGTTACCTTGGCCGTGACAAGCAAGGGCATGAAAACTACCTGTCACTCATGTCCGACTGGGACTTGGGAACAGCATTCGCCAGCGCCTCCAAACCATACCTACAGCTGAAGCTGGACATCAAGCCATCTGAGGACAGTAAGCATATGTGAGCCTGGGTGGAGGCCAGGACTCCAAAAGAATAGTAGTGGCACGAAGTTAGCCTTCGATGCAGGTGTGCAGATTAAAGGGTCCGTCCACCAAAAGCAATATTTCAGTGTAAAGTGTCACTAGTTCACTTATCTCGGGGAGACTTTAAAGGTAAAATCTCCTTGCCATACAGTAGGTCCTGGGTTTTTACCTACCCACCTTGTCTTCTCATTTTCTCCAACAGTAGGCATTAGCGTACCACTTCCCAGTCAGTTCAGAGCAGGAGCCAGAAGGCTGTATTAAAGTGAGCATGACCTAGCCCAAAACCTTTCTAAGATAATGATGTTGAAATGCAAGAATAGTGGGGTACCTGCAAGTACCTGTAATGGTCTGAGGTTCAACCCTTTCAACCTCTGTTGGGCACTTTGGATATTAGGCCAAGGCTGAACATGGGGTTTTGACTTTTGCCAAATCCGAATCTAAATAAGCTCTGCCCCTATTGGTTTTAAGGCCTTCCCCTTACATTCAACTGTCAATAAGCAAAGTTTCAGTGGGCTGCAGAGGCTTTGGCAATTGACAGTAAAAGGGCAGATCCCAGCAGTTGAGAGGATAGGGCATAATATTAGCTCTGTGTACAGTCTGGGCCTATTAGCCAAAGAAGGACCACAGGGTCATATGAACTTATTTGATCAGTTAACTGATTTTTTTTTTTACCTTAGAAACATTTTAGGTCAGGTTACGTCCTCTTTAAGCTTATAGCACTTGTCAGTTTTGGGTAGACTTGACCTTTTGAATAATTATATACCAAGTTCCTTCTTTTTAAAGCATACATTGGCCTTCTGATGGGTATTAATCTCATTGTAGGTCCTCTCCTGGAAGACTGGGACATCATCAGCCCTAAAGATGTAATTGGAACCGACTTATTTCTTGTGGACAAGCGTTCATTCACAGCCGCTCTACCCTTTACTCAGTCCTTACTGTCCCAGGTGAGCGAGAGCTCTGCACAACTGAGGAAGACCTCCACTCAAAATGTAAGGTGTAGCTCATGTGTAGTGTGGCCCAGACTGTTTTTTCTCTAGTTTTTGAATACAGTCCTGAAGTTATTGCAGTCTGTGCCCCCCCTCAGTGTATTCAAAACGGGAAAAAAAAAACCCATTTAGCGTTTTGATATACTTCACGTTTGGGTGGAGAGAGATGAAAACTGCTCATGGATCAATACTGGTTTGGTCAGTCCTGGCTGGGCTGTATTTCCATAAACAGCAGCAGATCCTCGGATGGCTGTATACACTTCTGCTTGTGGTTATACAAATGACTTCTATTAGGATTGTGAATCAGCCTCCTGGACAGCAAGATAAGCAGAGTATTAAAGGTTGTTGACTTTTCCAGGCTCTGGGGTTTCGTTCTGTTACTGATTTCACTGCTCAGTTAATTACTGACCTGGAGCAAGTATGCAAGTCAGTGGTGTAAAGACCATCTTTCAGTGACGCTTTATCCGCTGAGGACCTTGGGTGAGGAAATATGCCTTAAAAATTTTAACAAAGTTTCACGGGCATATCTCCTAAACCCTTCCCTTTCCCTCACTGTTATCAGTTATTCGTGGCTGTGAAAATGACAGCGAGGATTTGTGTATAACATGTCAGCCAGGCTGTCTTCTGGAAAATGACACCGATAATCTGCAATTGTCATTGAGTAATAGAATGTATCAACATAGGATTGTAGTGACCTTTGATCTGCATATGACATTAATTAAAGCAGTTTTTTTTTTTTTCGTTTAATAAAATGTATTCCTTTTTAAGTTTTCACTGACTGGAGAAACACTGAATATCTCCTAAAGAGTGCACGTTTAGGGGATATTCGTTGTACCTACAATTGTTTTGCTTAAAAATGTGTGTGAAATTAAAAACAAATAGCCCTTTTCATTTGTGAAATACTTTACCTTGCTTTGGACCAGAAACCTCACTTCAGTGTAATTTTAAATTGGACAAAATATAAAAAGAATATTTTTATTTACAGTTAGGGGTCATTCACACTGGCTGCCTAGAGGTTGTTGAGCCACAGTTTTACGGACACCCCCCCCCCCCCCCAATTCTGCAATGGAGTTGTACACCTGCTTTGGTTGCACTGCTTTGCTTCATGCCCAGAGCAAACATTTTCCCTATGTCATGTTCGGTGGGCAGTACCGCTGCAAAATGCTATCGGTCAAGTGAATAGGGCTGCGCTGCAACCACAAGTAATGCTTGTGGTTGTGGTGCAGGCTTTTCAGGATTAAAACAGGTGGCGAGAAGGCAACAAATCACCTCCCAGCCACCTGTCAACCACCCCCTGCGGATTGTTTTTCAGAGGGACTGCAAGGGCTTCCACAAATGTGAATAAACGCCAAAACTACTTATTTTAAAATTGCAACTGGTCAAAATGGAAAATAATTTTTCTCTAGTCATCTTCCTGGATAGCACACCTGACAGATGACTAGCTCCGCCTGACAGAAAAAACAATCAAAAAACAACAGAGTTTAAATTCCCCGCCCTTCCCTCCACTCCTCAGTTTTTTGTGTTTGTTTTTTTCTGGAGACCTAAGGCCTGGGGCTGGAAGGTTCGCCCTGGGAGGTTAAGCAGCGAAGCTGGGGAGGGCATGGTGTGTAGCCGGGGTCACTCACGCACTCCAGGGTTCTCAGTCTGTAGGAGCTTCCTGGGCATAGGGGAGGTGTGTCTGGTGTTCAGGGACAAGCGCCCTTCTATCCTTATTTGTCGCAGTGGGGAGGCTTGGCCAGAAAGACTTTTACCTCACGGTCGCATTGACTGCTGGCCAGTGATGTACAGAGTGCGGTGCATGCCCGTAGGGCAGATGGGATGGCCACGATGGAGTTTGCAATCAGCTCTGTGCAGGACCGGAAGGGGGAGCAAGGCTGTGGGCCAAACCTCGTTCTCAGCTGGATTCTGGTGAGGGCGGGACTTCCACCTTACAGATTGCGGCACCGGTCGGCGTTTTGTTCCTGATGAGGCCAGTGAGGAGCCTCCAGGAATTACCACTGGGAGGGCTTACCCAAGAGCCCGGCGAAGGGGTCACAGTCCCGAGGGGCCCTGCTGAGGATGGAAGGCGAAGCAGTGGCTGCAGCCAATGAAAAGACCACGGGCGGTGAGTCTGACTTGGCTAATAGGGGAGAAGAGAGAGTCCTTACCCACTCCCCTACAGGTGTACCTAGGGGGGAAAGGATATACCGTTCCTTTTATTATAAATGTATCCACGGGTTGTCAGGGAAAGAAACCTCTGCGGTTATGAAGGATTTTTGTTCGGTGCAAATGGAGATGTTAGCTACCTTACAATCCTTTAAGACAGCTCTGACATCCAGAGAGGTGGATACATGATCCTCTAGGGAAGGTTATTCTTCCCAAGACGGGACTTGAATGGGTAAGCAGTGAGGTAGTCTGGGACCCTCATCTTCTCAGGTTACAGAGGAGGAAGACTTAGAGGAGGCTGAGGTCTCTGACCAAAGCTCCCTGAAAGAGGGGGGAGATTTGGAAGGTGCTAGCCAGGCTAGTGAGGAATACAGACTGGGTAGACACCTTTTTTGCGGTGGAGGATCTGGAGGAGCTCCTAAGTGCTGTTTATGCCTCAGGACATCCCAGAACCATCAAAGCAGGTCTCGGCCCAAGATAAAATGTACAGGGGGTTGGTCTGACCTCAGGGTAGGGTGCTACCCATGCATCAAACTCTCAAAGATATTGTTTTGAGAGAGTAGAAGGATCCTGAGAGGTTTTAAAATTAAAAACCTGGAAGAGGTGGTACCCCTTTGGGGAAGAGGAGGAAGATACATTCTTCAACACTCCTAAACTATATGCTGCGTTATTGCAAGTGTGTTATAAAAAAAATAAAAAAAAAAATCTGACCTGTACTTTGAGGATGCAGGTGACATCAGGGATCAGAAGGAAAATAGGTCTGAGACACTGTTGCATAGAGCTTGGGATGCTAATACCACTACTATGGCCCCAGCCCTGGCATCCGTCTGCATCGCTAGCAATACTGATGCTTTGATGCATAGAGTGATTGATCACATTTCTCGGGGTACCAAGAAATAAGGGGAAGCCCAGACAGAGCGGGTGTTAGAATCCCTGGAAGTGGTCAGTAAGGCAGTTGCCTACTTAGCAGACGCTGTGGTAGAGATGGTCAGGACATCGGCTAAAACGGCAACGCTTCTCAACTCAGTCTGGAGAGCAGTGTGGGTTAAGCCTGGGAGGGCAATCAGAAGTTAAAGGCCCGACTCCGTGGTCTGCCCTTTGAGTGGTTCTTACTGTTTGGTTCAGGGCTGGACCAGGTGTTGTCAAGGTCTGCTAAAAGGGAAAAAGTTCCTTGCCAAACCCAAAAAGGACAAGGGGGAAGAAGTTTCTTTGCCCCCCCCCTAATCAGGGCCAGCAAAGATTTAGGAAGGACTCGCCCAACAAATGGGCCAACAAGCGTAGACTGGAAGCGAGCTTCTTTTTTTCTGGCCCCAAAACTACTAGTAAGGACCCCAATTAATATAGACATCAGGTTGGGCGGAAGCCTGTCCAGGTTCCTCCAGCAGTGGGGGAGGTTTGCAGAGAGCCCATACATCCTACACTTGATAAGGGAGAGGTACCAGTTGGAATTCTCCTCACTCCCCCCTGATACCTTTTTGTGTTGATTTATTCCCCCAGAGACAGAACAAGGGCAAAGGGTCTCCTGGGAGGTATCAGGGATTTATCGGAACAGGAGGTGATTGTCCCCGTGCCAACATATCAGCTTTTATTTGTGGTCCAAAAGCCCTCGGGGAAATTCCACTTGATCATAAACCTAAGAACGTTGAACAGTTTCTTGTGATACAAAAAATTCCGTATGGAAAGTATTTACAGTGTATGGAAACATCTGCTCAAGGAAGTGTTTATGGCCACTGTGGACCTCAGGGACCCCTACCACCATGTTCCCATTGCCCCAAAATACCAAGCCTTCTTGCAGTTTGCCATTTTCACGGAACCGGGGTCAGCCATTGACAGTTCTAAGCCCTTCCTTTTGGGCTGGTGGCCAGTCCAAGAATATTTGCCAAAGCCTTGGCAGCCTATTTGCACTTTCAGGGGATTTCCCTCATTCCTTAGCTAGACGATCTGATGATCTGCAGCCTCTCTCAGCAGCAAGTCTTGAGAGACCTGGAGAAAGTGATCCTCACCTTGGAATCTTTGGGGTGGATTGCCAATCGGGATAAGTCCTCATTGACTCCCTCCCAAACCAAGGTGTTCCTGGGGTATGTAGTGGACTCTAGAGTCCAGAAACTCTTCTTACCCCCAAGAGAAGACCAAAAAAGTAGTGGGGCTGTCTTTGGGTTGGTAACGGTTCCAGATTGCTCCCGGAGGCACATCATGAGAGTCCTAGGACTCATGACAGCCTGCATACCGGCCGTAGAGTGGGAACAGTTACATTCCAGGGAGCTTCAATTCTTCCTTCTATCCTCCTGGAGCAGGGAAGTAGAATCGCTGGACGAGAGGGTTTCCCTCCTGGAGAATGCAAAAACCTTGCTAAGGTGGTGGCTCAGGCCCCACAATCTGGGGGAAGGACGACTGTGGGTCGGGTAACCATGGATGCCAGCAAGTGGGGCTGGGGGGCTCATCTAGAGGACTGACAAGCCCGGGGCCCGTGGCAGCCACACCTATGGGGGAGCTCCTCCAATTACAGAAAGCTGCTGGCAGTAGGCAAGGCCTTCAAGTCCTTTGAAGACCAGATCTGGGGAAAGGAAGTCCAGATTCTGTCAGACAATATGTTGACAGTGGCATACCTGAACCATCAGAGGGGCACTAGATCCCAGAAACTCCTGGACCTAGCTCAAGAGGTTCTAGGATGGGCAGAGAGCATGGTCCTTTCGGTTTCCGCAGTCCACATAAAGGGGTTGGCCAACACAAAAGCAGATTTTCTCAGCCAACAGTTGATCCACCAGGGAGAGTGGGAACTCAGTCCTGAGGTCTTTTTACAGCGAAGTCAGGTTTTTGGCATTCCAGAAATAGACCTTTTTTGCCTGCAGCAAAAACAGGAAGGTGAGGCATTATTTTTCCATGGCCTGGGAGCAGGAGTCCAAGGGTCTGGACTCATTAATGCAGGAATGGGATTTTGAGCTGGCATATGCATTTCCCCTTCTGGCATTGATCCCGTGGGTACTACAGAAGCTGAGCTGGTCAAGCTGCATACTGATCTTACTAGCCCCGTGGTGGCCAAGAACAGCCTGGTTCGCCAGCAAGTGGTCCGTGGCTCCCCCAGCAGCGTGTCCCAGTCAGGAGGGATCTTCTCTTGCAGGGGCCAACTCTGCACCCCAATCCGGAATTTTTTTGGTTAATGGCTTGACTCTTGAAAGGGAGATTATTAGAAGGGAGTGTTCTGAGAGAGTGATAGAGACTCCTCTTCTCAGTAGGAAGCTGGTGAATGGGGTTTCTCTTCCCATGGTCCCTGTGATCCTAGACTTTCTCCAAGCAGGCGTGGATAAAGGTATAGCTGTAAACACCCTAGAGGTGCAATTGGTGAACTTATCTGTCTTTTTGGACCAGAGACTCTCATCGGAGCCTCTAGGTAAGAGGTTTCTGGGGGCCAGGGAAAGGGTGACCCCCATTAAGATACATAGTTTTCCGGTTTTGGATCTGAACTTAGCGTTAGAGGCTTTAACCAAGCCACTGTTTGAGCCAGTGGCACAGATTTCTGTTAGGCTTCCTTTTAGCCATCACAAAGGCAAGGAGGATAGGTGAACTTCAAAATCTGTCTATGAAGAAACCCTTCCTAGTGGTATTAGAGGACATGGTAGTGCTTAGACAAGACCCCCTTTATTTGCCCAAGGTGTTCATAGGACACAAGAGATTGTTCTATCGTCCTTCTGTTAAAACCCGAGGGATGAGAGGGAAGAGAGTATTTGTTTTTTAGATGCCAAACGGTGTTTACTGACATATTGGGATAGAGTAAGTGACTTCAGGAAGTTTAGTCACCTTTTGGTGTTGTTTAGTGGCCCGAGGAAGGGACAGCAAGCATCTAGGCCAACAGTAGCTAGATGGATCAGACAAGCCATCTCCTTAACCTATGAGCAGTCAGAGATTTCAGTTCCCAAACACCTGAGGGCTGCGACCTCTTGGGCGGAGAGGGCTGGAGCAATGATTGAACAAATCTGCCGAGCAGCCACATGGACAAGCCAGGACACCTTCGTGAGGCACTACAGAGTAGAGCTGTTGTCGCCTCGGGACCTGGTGTTCGGTGGGACAGTATTACACACAGTGGTCCCGCCCTAAGGTAGGCCTGAGTTCCTTGCTTCTTATCTCAGGTGTGCCATCCTGGAAGAGGACTAGAGAAAAGTACCAGTTACACTTACTAGTAACTGTTTCTTGGAAATCTTCCAGGACGGCAGGCCTACTTCCTACCCGTATCTGGTGTTTGATCAGTTTGAGGCAGAATAACTTTCGTGCACCAGGGTGCAGGAATACTCTTGCATAACTGAGGAGTGGAGGGAAGGGTGGGGAATTTAAACTCTGTTGTTTTTGATTGTTTCCTGTCAGGTGGAGCTAGTCATCTCTCAGGTGTGCCATCCTGGAAGATTTCCTAGAAACACTGTTACCGGTAACTGGTACTTTTTACATCTTTTTGCATATAGATTGCATAGAAAATAATAAAATTATTTTTGCCAGACAATATTGCCAAATAAAAGCAAAGTCTGTCATCAAAACACAGTGTACATATTAATTTTGTTTTTTTAAGTAATAAAAATGTCATAGCTAAGTAATCAACCCCAAGAGGTGGAAATCTAATGGTCTATAAAGGGTGTGAGTGTTAAGTTTTTGGCTTAAAAAAAAAAAAGTATATTGGCATGTAGTTCTGCATGCTGATAGGAAATCATCTTCACATTCATTAGTTAAACATTTTTTGCTTACAATTAATGTCTGTCCTGTTTACGTGAGGCACTGATGATGTAACCAAGACCTCACAGATTTTTCCTGGGAAGACTACATCACCAGTGCCTCCCTCTCAGATGTGGCCTGTCACATGTTCCAGGATGCAGACCCTGAGTTCCAGGAAATAAAGGAAAATGGATTTATCTGATCAACTGCAGGTCAGATACAACTGTGAATTCTAAATGACCTCAGAAGTGTCTCAATCCGATCCCATTCACATAAATTCAAAGACTGTTGTCACGGGCTGTATAGAGAATATTTTTTTAAAGTTATCTTTAGGTGACATGTCACTTTTAAAACTAAATGTTTTTTTGGAATAAAGAATTTATATATGATCTGCATAGAGTGAGTTTAGAAGCTTAAAACTCCTGTCAGGTTTTTATTGTGGCCTATGTGCCTACCTGGGGGATTCACTATGTATTGATCACAGTGATCATTGTCGCCACTACAGAAAATAAGGGGGGATGCACAATTGTATAGTTGCAATAACAGGTGGTGAGAGAAATCTCATCAATGGTTCACAGACCTGAAATGCAAAAATAAATAAATAACAGTGGTTTTAACAATTCCCTACGCTCTTGAAAACTAAAAAAAAAACACTTTTGATTTAGGTGTATTTTAAAAGGGTTTCCAGTTTTGCTTAGAATCAGCGTGAGTGGAAAACAATGAATATCACATCTCTGTGATCCACTACTTGTTCAATGTTTGTCTATCTTAAAACTGGCTGTCTACACTGTGCAGAGTAGACACGTAAGGTTTGACAGTGAAACTTTGCTTGTGATACAGGTGGGTCGTACAATTTCTCGTATGCAACAGGCACTGAGCTGGACGTATGGTGAGGATGTGAAACCTTTTAAGCCACCGCTCAGTGATGTGGAATTCCACACATACCTGAACCATGAAGGACAGCTGACCCGTCCAGAAGAGCTTCGCCTTCGCATATACCATGGTGGTGTAGAGCCCTCGCTGAGAAAGGTGAAGAAAAGAGGATTTATTAATGTTCATATTATGGCAGCTGCATATTTTTAACTACATATATGAGGTAGCCCTTTTAATATATTGAAGAAAACAGGCAACTTTGCAAAAATAGTTTTTTTTCCTTTTTTCCAGTGCTTTAAGAACTGTCATTACAGGCCTAAGCCAATGAAAACATTGCTTTGTTTGAATTCACCCAGTCTTCCCAGTAACTACAAAAAAGACTGAAAATGAGGAGATCTTCTCCTTTACATATGTGTTTGTTTTAATGTTTTTACAGGCAAGTTTGTCTTTATTATTTTGCATAAATTTAACAGACATGGTATGAGATGTAAACAGAACATATACAAGTAGATTAACAAAAAAAAAAAACATCACAGATGAGGTTATGATCCATATGGATGTAGGAAAAGCATATAGTAAAATTGCCAGAGGAGAGGATCAATATCTACTATTATGGAGATATAACATAATAAAGTATCAGGGGAGTATCCCCAGGCAAAATGTCTGAAACAATATGAGAGAACTCATACAACCAAAAATGTAAACTAGGAGAAAAAAAAGGGGGAAGAGAGAGAAAAGGAAAAAAAAAAAGGGGGGGGAGAGGGAGTTGGGAGACGGGGGTATTAGGAAGCCAAAGTAGGGTGGTTCCTCAACCGCATCTCACTGGAGCGACCCCCGGCACGGACCGTAGGGTCAAATCGGTGGATAAGCCAATGAAAATCGGTTGTGGGAACACGGCTCAACTAGAGTGCAACAGAGGAACACATATCTTGTTTTAATGTTTTTCGAGGTTATAGCCATAAATAGTGATTTTTGTGTTGCACTCATGTTATCAGTGGAGATCAGAAATTGCTAGAAGCAGGAGCCCCTGCATAAAGTTATTTAACACATGCTTATCCTATGTGGTTCTAAATCGACAGATTTGGAAAGCAGGATATACATCTCAGGGGAGCCCTGATGTCTTTTTGACCTTGGTCTGGAAAAATGTGAGATCTACGCTGTAGCTAAGCTTTGCAGGGGTTACTAGCAGTTTTTGGACTTTAATGACTACATGAATCTATTGCAGTGTACAAATCATCATTTATAGTACCTGGCACTAAAGGTAATGAGTCAAACAGGTACATGGTGAAGGCGACTTTCAGGTTGACAGTCCTTGTTGGCAGGTACAGTGCAGCAATGGAGAGGTTGAATAGAAATAGAGCAGTAGCTTAGGCTTTTGGTGACACCTCTTAAAGCAGAAGTAAACCCTATAAAAATAAATATAAGTGCTAGTATAATGCGAACAATTGCCAGCACATTGCTTAATGCTAACACATTATGGCAGACTTGCCTTTCAAACAAAGCCCTCCAGTGGCACGTTGTCACCGCTAATGGTCCTTCCATCTTTATTTGGTCTTCATTCTGGGTTTGTGCTCTATCCGGCCATTTAAATAGCTGGGCTGCAATGACTTCACTCCTGTGTATGTGCACAATTGCGGCACGGCGCTCTGCATTGATGGCACATTCAGTGTGACCTGAATGCAGAGCTGCTCGCATGCACCAATGACGTCACCAGTTGCAGCTGCTGTGAATATCTTCTGAACAGTACGCGTTTATAAGATTTTTTACAGTACCTACAGGAGAGCCTTCTTTATAACCAATATAGAGTTCAGACCTCGTGCGCAGCCACTACTGAAGTAAGACTGCTGCACCTTACAAGATTCTGAATACAGAATCCAAAACGCTATAACTAAAAAGAAAAGTGTGCTGTCTCTTTAAATATCCTTCACACAAAAAGGTGAACAATTCATATATATTTAATATACAATAATAAACACTATTTTATGTAATGTGCCAAACCGCAATAAAGTACACAATGAAATTAATAAAAAGTATAAAAATGATCAATTTTTATATTCTCAAAGTAAAATTTTAATCAAAAATTCAGGCAACAGTTCATCATTTTAAAGTAAAAAGTCCTTCCAAGTGCTTTAAAAAAAAATGCTCACTGCTTAAAATACTAAAGGAGTGCTTCAGTGCTAAAAAGTGCTTCTTAGACCAAGGGGCCTCTTACCAGCCAAATATGATCTTACAGTAAAGAGATCGATAGTGCTTTGTGTATTCCACCCTAGAGAGCCTACGCTCTCACCATCAGAGCCCACAGGAGCTCTTCGACCCCGTCAGCCAATTACAACAGCAGTGTCCTGGCCGTGAGAGTGTAACACTTGTTTTTTTTTTTTTTCCTGCTATCACAAATACATATCAAAAGCATAAGGAAGAAATCTCACAGTGTTGTACTGTAGTGATATTAGTTTACTTAGGATTTACTTTAGGATTGCACTTCCAAACATGAGGAAATATCCAGCAGTAAAAATTTTCCAGCACAACTGCGATACCCTCGAGTGCGCCAGTGCATGATGGTGTCACACTTCTAGCTTCTCCCGATGCGTTTCCCCATATAAGATGTCTTCTGGAATTGGAGGCCTCCAAGTGTACAAGAGGCTTTACTACTGCTTTATGCACAGGTATAAAAAATGCAGTAGGTCATAGGCTTATTAATACTTGTGTTATTTGCTTTAACGTTTTGGGGGGGGGGGGTGTTTAACCACTTAACCTTAAATGGTTGGTATAGGTTAGTGGGTTTAACCCTATGCCGCATACTAATGTATTTTTAAAAATACGTCTATCCTTCGCATCTGCTTTACCTAAAGCTTTATATAGTCCTTCATCATTTTTCATAATTAAATTACATCCGTTTCCACTCCTGCAGGATTAAAGTATTCACACTCTTGCTTGCCCTAAAAACACCCCTTCGGTTGTTTGTGTTTCTCAACTCCAGTGCACAATGACTAAACAAAACAGTAGTATATTGATGGCAGTGGTTTTCATAACTTACAGCTAGTTTGTCATCCATTTTAATAATTAAAAACTAAGAGCACAAGGTACCTGCTTTTCTTAGCAAGGAAACCCTTTCGTTTGCCCTGTTCTAATTTAGCTTCACTTTGCTGTTTGGGAGCACTGCTATTCATCTGTCCATTGATCGCACCTAATGGCTCGTAAGTAATTCTTATTGGATAGAAGGTTGGCAGACCTGTAAATTAAACTTCCAGTGAATCTGCTACTGCTCTGTTTTACATTCAGCCTGTCCATGATTGTTTTGCAACAGCAGGCCAAGACTGACAGGAAGAGAGGTGCATTGACTGGGGCTAATAGCAGGCATCTTATGACTGTTTAAAACGGTGCCCAGTAATGGTAAGAACGATGGCTATTGTAGCAGATCAGTGAATTTATTACTTTTTGCTTGGACTTGCTGATTAATTTTTTTCTTCTAATATATTTCCCATACCCTCTTTAGATTCGAAATTCCCTTTCCCTTTGGTTCCTGTATTGTTTTCTGTATTCTCCATGCAGGTCGTCTGGCGTTACTTGCTCAACGTGTACCCAGATGGGCTAACTGGACAGGAACGCATGGATTACATGAAGAGTAAAACTCGGGAGTATTATCAGCTGAAGAGTGAGTGGAGAGAGAGGTGCAGCCAGGAGGACCTGGAGTTCATTCAGGGTAACGTAATGAAGGATGTTCTCCGAACAGACCGCACTCACCCATATTACTCTGGTTCAGAGGATAATCCTCATCTACAGGCCCTGCACGACCTGCTTACCACCTATGCCGTTACCCACCCACAGGTGTCTTACTGCCAAGGTATGAGTGATATTGCATCGCCTATCTTAGCAGTCATGGACAACGAGGCTCATGCCTTCATCTGCTTCTGTGGCATTATGAAGAGGCTTGAGGGCAATTTCCGCATGGATGGTGAGTGCATGTCTGTGAAGTTCTCCCATCTCAAACTTCTATTGCGTTACTCTGACCCAGAATTCAACACCTACCTAATGTCGCGTGGTGCTGATGACCTCTTCTTCTGTTATCGTTGGCTGCTGCTAGAACTTAAAAGGGAGTTTGCCTTTGAGGATGCCTTGAGAATGCTAGAGGTCATGTGGAGCTCTTTACCTCCAGATCCTCCAGAGAAAGAGGTGGAACTGGTGGGGCCCCCCTGCGCACCAGGGGAGTGTCGGAAAAACACGCGGAAAAGGCACATGATGAGGCCGGACCGTGGCCTGAGCCCAGATGAAGAGGCGAATGAAGTGGTAGAGAAAGAAGTGGAGGAGATTGTGGAAAGCAAAGAACCTGTTGCACTGGAGGGATCTCCAGCATTGATATGTCCTTTTTTGAAACAGGCTAGCTTCGGGGAATTCAAATGTTATGAGGAGAATGAAACACGGTCAAGTTTTGAGACTGATGATCTAGCAAGTCCTACCTTGCAGGTCAGACAATCCATAGAGGAGGAGGAGGATGAGGAACGGTTATGGGAACAGGAACCCCTTATAGGACCATCTGATTCCCTTAGTGTCACCAAATCCATATCTGCTCTTTCTTTGACCTCTTGCTCCCCCACATCACAGAGCTCAACATCTCTTGAAAATGCGGACCAAGCTGGTGAAACCTCTGCTGCTAAGCCTGAAGATGAGGTTGTGCCAGAAGCTGAACAGACTGTGGCCACTTCCCCGGCCCCTATCAGCCTTCCCCCGCCCCAGGAGTTTGGGCGCGGAAATCCTTTCATGCTGTTTTTATGCCTTTCCATCTTGCTGGAACACCGCGAGCAGATCATGAAACAAAACATGGGTTATGACGAGCTGGCGATGCACTTTAATCGCTTAGTCAGGAGGCACAACCTGAACCGTGTGCTGCACCGCGCCAAAGCTCTCTTTGCGGACTACCTACAGTCCAAGGTATGGGATTCCGAGGAGGGAGATGAGGCCGCAGCAGAATCACCTGTCATTTCCTGACCTTTCCTCCATCATTTCCCAGCTGGATGGGTACCAATTTCCAAGCAGGGAACAATACGGTAAAAGGGATAGAACAAAGACTAGCATCTACTCTGCAGACCAATATTTGCAAATAAGTCCCTGGCGTGGTTGTTTCACCATATTCTGAACAATGACATTTAGGAATGCAAAAATGTTTTCGCTGGCTTGAATGGGATGAGCTGGTTTGATTTGTCAGACTTGGCTCAGACAAAAAAGGAGCCAGTTAAACACTAATTTAACTTTTAGGCATTCTGCAACTTTATTTGGCCATGAATACAGCTGAACATGTTGCACAACAAATATGGAACTGCTACTTCTCTTCATGTTGATCAATGTCACATTTCGGTGCCTCTACACACCAAAGAGTGACATATACCTACATGTTAATCATATAAGCATCAGTTTCATATTTGGCATGCAATGTGTTTTTATTTGGGGATTTGTCAAAGAACCGCTAATGTTTACCTATATTGTGTGCAACCGCTGATGTGTGCAGCGTGCTTTAGATTCATCTTGTGCATAGGAAATTTTGAGTTTACACAAGGGATCTAGGACAAAAAAGCTAATTCAATATGGCAGAAAGTAATATACAAAGATCCGTAATCCCCATCAGAGTTCACTTGGTTTTGAGTTGCACAAACTGAAATGTTTGGCTGCTGTGGATTACTGAACTTGGCCCATTATCTAGATTTATCAGTTGAGGGCCTAGAAGGATGTTTTTTGAAACTAAGAGCCTTGTATGAAAGAATTTGTGTATCTCTGATCATTGTATTACAAATGTCATTGACTGTGCTGATTTACGTGGGAATTCTATATTTTGGAGGACGAAGAGCAAAGACAACTTGACAATTTAAGGACCAGAGTTACGTAGACTGAATACTATTCAGGAACACGCAGTGAAGTTTGGTGCAAACGTGTGAAACACTTTAGCAGCTGTTTAAGAGATGGACACTAGAGGGAGCTAATGAATAAGCTTTGTGTTTTAGGTTGCAAGGCTTTCCTTTTCTTAAAATGAACCTGTGATTCGCCCATGCAAGGCAAAGCACCAGTTCACTTGAAAGCCGTCACATCACGTTATGTTTATTTTCCATTTGTTCCTCTGCCCCTCCATTCACCACTGAGAGTTAAGAGAAATAGCAAGTACTTCTGAGTATGGGGATTATATGACTCCCTTTACTTTCTTTCATATGACATTGCTGGTTCTGGGTGATTGGCCCAATGCTGTCACATGAGTGCAGGGATAGACTGCTCATCCTTGTTTAAGCTCTGGCTCTGAGCTTGTACATCTCTTCTTTTTTTTTCGCTCCATGCAGTGGAGGGAGCAATGGTTAAAGTATAATCAAAAGTTAACTTGAATAGAGTGGTCAGGGGTTAGAACAATGGTCAGGTTTTTTTGCTGTCTGTGTCCTCCCTAGGGAGATTTACTTTCTGTAATGGTGCTGATCACCATTGTCACTGAGAATGAAATTCGGAATAAATACAAAATTTTAAGTTGCCACCAGATCAGGAATAGAGGAGAAATCTTATAATGGGGACAACTGTTTCTGAAACGGCTGTCTAAGAGGGGGCATCCTTCACAATGGAAATCTATCCTCTCCTGAGTCTACAGGACAGGAAGTGTATTGAAGTCTACCTAATGGTTCAAAGATGGCAGAAAAAAGCTGACTGCAATTTTAACCCTTCCTGACTGTATCCAAATTGGGGGGGAAAAATTACCTCTGAAGTATCTTTAATTACTATATGCTGCATAAGATGGGTTTAAAGTAAATCTGTTTGCATGTCCTGCAGGGGAAAGGCACAGGTTCATTTTAGGGACTGTATGGATGGAAGTCACTGAAAGAAGAACTGCCTGCGTTGCCTGTAGCAATTAAAGCAGGGATGCAAAATCCACACACTTCCCATGCCTCTTTCTGTCAGCTGGAATTTTTTTTCTCCAATGTGTGGTCGCCTCTCCTTACATGTCATAGCTGAAAAAGGTCCAAATCAGGCATTGAAGTCATTCTTGCTTCCCTGTTCAGTTCCTGCACAAGTAGTGCTGCCAGGCTTTATGAAGGTGCTGGTTACTGGGCCTAGCTGCTCTAAAGTGTTATTTGGTTGTTGGAGACTTCCTCACCACCTTGTATATCCTGATTTTTTTTTTTTATTTGAACACTGATGATTGATATCTCATTTATGTCTAATTGAGGCATCATTGACTTGGGGGGGGGGGGGGGGTCGATAGAAGATGGATTTATTACCATATGATAGAATGTATTGGGGGGTGATGTGTATATACAAGGTGCCTGATTGGCCTGACAATGTCATATTTCTAGCATAGATGGGACAGTGGGAAATAAATTGGTAGCTAGTGATAACCAACCATGGTTAAGTATTGTATAGCCTTTATAATAATATAGTACAACCTATACGTGATTTATACTATGCGTGACAGTGTATCAGACCCAAGTATAATAAGCACATAGAACAAATCGCGACGGAGATATGAGTGAGATGCCACAATGTTGTGGCCTTTTTCCTTTTTTTTAAGAAGAACAAATATTTGTTTTTATCTTCCTCATAGGTTGAGATATCATTTTTGGTTTTATGTCCCTTGAAGAGCACCTGTCTTCTGTGCATGAACCGGTCTTTGGCTCAGGGCTGAACATGAGCCTAAGTAGCCTGTTTGCCTACAGCTGATTGTACAGTCTTTAGATTTAGAATAAGTAATAGGAGGGCTGCGTAGAATCCAGTTATACTATAGCTATATTTTTAGTTTTGAGAGGAAGCTAAAGAACCAGGAAAGAACGCAGGGGTCTTGAAAATTGTGTGCTGGTACTGAACCCAAAATCCCAGTTTTTGAGAACAAGAGTGACAGTGATTGTGCTGTCATTTGGTAACATCTGGTTACTTGTAACATCATGGAGGAATGTGATGGACTCTGCGAATGTGACAGGTGCACTTGAACCAGAATAACTACCTGAAAACTCCAATGATTAAACTGAAAACTCCAATGATTAAACAAAGGCAGAAAACTTTAGGGGCGATTTACAAAAACAGGGTCAGTTGGGTACCTTTGCAGTGTGAATACCCTATTTGCATTGATGATACATTTGCACATTGGTGGTATTTATGGGCACCACCAGCTAATGTGAAACAAGGTTTTGCATTGCAGTTGAATTGAGTGCCATTAGTCAGCAACAAGCTATTAGAGCAAAAGTGGTGGATGTCAAACTGAACAGGAACCTGCCACCATTCACAGGAGTTGTCCAGTAAATTAATCCTGTAACTAAAAAATAATGTCCATGTTGACTTGATCCAAACAATGGTTGTTACTACTAGAGCAGAAATTTCCAACTACGATTGTTGACGTTATATTGGTCTTGCCTAATTGCACACTGCTCCTTGCTTTGCAAATCTCCCCTGTTCTATGTACACACCGTACATTACATGTCTTATGGTTGGAAGGAGCCAGTATTTTCCAAAAACTGTAGAGTAGGTTGGAGTGTCAGCTGCCAGGTCCTCGTTCATTTCATTCCAGCCTCTCATTTTGCACATGGGCACAGCGCCTCTTATTTATTTATTGTGTTTAAGTTCTGATTTGTTTTATACTGTGTTTTGTTGTACTGTTCTTTTTTTATGATGTTTTATTTGTTTTTGCCAAAGAAAGGTACGACAAGGATAGGGAAAAGCACCTGATGGCCGTACAACACTATTCCTTGAACTGCAGCAGTGCATAGCTTTATTTAAATTCAGATTGTTATGCTGTAAATGGGGTCTTCTTATAGTGTAAGTCCAATCAAAACCTTTTCTTTATTTTTTTTTACTTTCAGATAGAGAGGGGAAGGATTAGAATGTTGGTCAGGTTTTCAGTGCTATCTGGGGCACTGTTGGAGAAATGTTTCCTTATTTGTTGTCCTGCTGAAAACCTACAGAAGGGACATAGAATAAAAGAATAAAAATATATGTATGGCTGAAGTCACTGCAGCCCTAGGATGTGGATTGTATCTCTTCAACAGGTGGAGCAGACCCCACAGGTCAGGGCTGTTTCCTTCATAAATGCATCCCTACAGCCCATTGTTATTCATACTGTTTGTTGTTATGCTAGCGGTTACTCTTCTGTTTTGATTAGCTCTTGTGGCTTATGGCCTTTTTATATGCTTTCTATTACTCTCTATACTGGAAATTTTTGCATTTTTATTCTGTGCTGTTAAACCTATTGAAAACTCTAATAAACATTTTTGTAAAAGAAAAAAAATATGTATGTGTAGCTGTTGGAGATTTTCCCTCAATTCCTCTCTGATGAAGCTGCAGTCACTAGAATAGGAAGCGAGGGAAAATCTCTAATATGGAGCACCTGATAAAGTATAAGGGGTTCTAATGTTTCCCAACTCTATCCAAAGCCAAAATTAACTTTGGTTGCACTTAAAGTGTTACTAAACCTAGGACCTTGTATTCACTATATCTGATCTCCCACAGTACACAGAACATGGAAATGTAAATATAAACTGCTAAATACCTTTTCTCATCAGCAATTAGAGCAGTCTTGTGACTTCTATCACTGTCCAGCAGAGCACTGGTTAAAGCTTGTAAGAGGAGTGTTCTTTCTGCTCTAGAAGGATGCAGAACCCCTGACCTCTGTCTGGACAGTGCTGATTGGCCCTGTGCTGGTCACATTCACTCTCCCAGGAAGGAAGAAAAAAAACCTCTAGCAATACACACCAAACTGAGCATGTGCACAGTGACTCCACTCTTATCAGGAGGTAAGTGGGGGACACTGGAGAAGGGGAGGATCAGAGAACTGAGGATCAAACAGCTTTTTTTACTCAATGCAGAGGATTAACCCCTTAGGTTCCACATTGAGTATAACAAGCATGCATTACTGCATATACAGACTGATTTTACAGTTGTGGGTTTAGTAACACTTTTTAAAGTTCATCTCCACGGTTGATACATTTTTTGTACGTTTTACATTGGGCCAGCTTGGCCCAATGTAATTATGCATATGTGAAACCCATTTGACTGCCATGGAGGCTGTAGTAGCCCAAGCTACTACAGTGATGGCCAGAATCTTCCTGGTGCCATTCTGAAGAGCTGCCCTTCTGCATAGTTATGACTGACTGTAGTTACTAAGCAGAAGGACAGCTGCTCATAGCTCAGCATAACATCTGGAAGATCGCAGTCATCGCTGTATTAGCCTAATACAGTGGTTTACACAAAGCCAATCAGGTATTACATATGCATACCCATGGTAAGTATGCAAAATATATCATCCCTGGAGTTCAGCTTTAAAGGTGTGCTGTCAAAAGGAATTAAAGGTCTGGCTTAATTGCAATGCTGTTGGAAATGCTAGTCGCTTGCCTGTCTTCAGTCCTTTGAGTTGCAGATCTGGAACAGCATACAGTGAATCTAATCAGCACTTCAAAACTGTATACTCCATGTCCGTGCTAAAATTGAAACCAGTGGATGGGCACCACAGCCAAGTGGGCTTGCATTTTAGAAGCCCAGTGGTCTTTTACAGCCCATATCCTGTGAAGATTTTTCTACTATTAGGGCCAGTTCACACCACATGCAGTCCAGTGCATTCTTCTTTTCTGCATCAAAAACACATTGAGAGTAGGTTACATAGTTTCCAATGGCATAGTTCACACCAGTGCGGTCAGTTCCAGTGCGTTCCAGTTGCAGCAAAGAAAGTAGAACATGCTGCATTTTATTTGTTTTTTTTTGCACTGAACTGTACTGGAACGCAGTAAAATGCACCAGAGCGCACATGTCCTTATTTAAGTTGAATAAAAAGAGGGGGAGAAATGAACTGGAACGCATCAAAAGCGCACTGGAATGCTTAAAAACGCGCATACAGAAACACATCTGGACTGCGTTTCTATAGTGTGAACCAGCCCTTAGGCAAAGTTATTCAAAGTTAGTTTAAATGAGCTCCTCTGTAACTTCCCTTCCATGCCTTGCTATATAGCTTCCTTTTGTTCAGCCATGTCGTTATTTCTACCATCAGGTAAGTTGTCCTGGGATGGCACATAACGTTACCTTCTGGATACAGTAGACTCTAATTCAATGAGCAAAACTAATAGTCTGAATTCCAGGACATAAGTAGTTCCTCTGCCTGAACACTTGCGGAAGTGCTTTTATAAATCAACAAGTTAAGTTGCCTGAAGTTAGAAAACCCCCTTTTAAAGCAACTGTACTTTACCTATGTAGTGCAAAGCAACAGGTTTATTATTATTATTATACAGTATTAGCGCCAAAACATTTGCTCAGCGCTGTACATTATAGTGGGGGACAGTACATGAGACAATACAGTAACAAAACAATACACAAGGGGTTCGAGGGCCCTGCTCTTTCGAGCTTACAATCTAGGAGACTTTATTTTAATGTCCCTTCCCCAGCAGCACATACTCATCTTTTCTTTGCTCCCTTTTTCTTTGTTCAGTCATGAGGAGCCAAGAAAGTACCCGATTCTTCTGGATATGGTGAAGCATGTGACTGCATAAGTCCCCATGCACACTGGATGTTTTTACAGTTGCTGTTTTTGGCTTTTGACTTTTTTTCTACAGCTACTAAACCCCCACATAGACTGTAATCAACATTTTTTGGCTGGAAAAAAAAACAGGACTAGTTGGTTTCTAGAGGAGTTTTGTAGCTGTAAAAACGCTTGAACGCTGAAAAACATGGTAAAACACCACAAACTGGCGTTTTTGGACTTTTTTTGACCAAAGAAAAACCTTTTTTATTGGTTAAAAAAACACTAAAAACCATAAACGTGGGAAACCGCCACTAAACGCTAATTAAAAAATGCTGAAAAACTCACGTTTTTAACGTGACTTTACACAGCTAACGTTCCCAGCATTATCAAAATGTCCCGTGTGCATGAGTGCATGATTGACCAGAGCTGTCACATGGAGGAGTCCTTATCCCTTTGTGTAAGATCCAACTAGTGTGACTTTTGGCTGAACAGAGCAGTAGGGAGTGATGGAAAGGCAAAGGGTAGCACAGTGGCCTAATGGTTAGCACTTCTGCCTTGCAGCACTGGGGTCCTTGATATGTTTCCCAGGTAGAAGTCTCCATGGAATGCTCATGTTCTCCCTGTGCTTGTGTGAACTTCTTAGTAGTCTGGCTTTCTTCCACACTTCATAGACATGCTGTTAGCTTAATAGGCCCTAGTTTTGTATGCTTGTGTGGGTATGTATGTATGTATGTATGAACTTGCATTGTAAGCTCCATGAGTGCAAGGGCTAATGTGAATGTTCAGTATGTAAAGCGCTGCATGAAATTGTCGGAACTATATAAATCCCTTAAACAGCTGGGGAAGGCACATTAATGTGAATCTACCACTCAGCACAAATTCTCTTTAAGAAACATAATGGTCTGCCAGATTTCACAGGTTTTTCATTTCTCCTTTTATTTTTCAATAAATGTGCCTAGCTGGTCCATTCCACTCGTTCTAATAACATGCACAAGTATAAATGTAAAGCGTTTCAGAGAAGTCATTTTAGTGAAAGATATACAGGGAATTGCCATCTGCCGATCCCCTGAAACTGCTAGTTCTTTGGCTGTCATGCTCATCTTCAGGCTTTAATGCTTTTCTGCACTGCTCACTCAGAACAAACATGCATATCAGGACTTTTTAATGTTTGCTGGTGGGTCAGTGACTAAGAAAGTATTGGAGCCAGGAAATGGGCATACCGGGACTTTTTAATGTTTTCTGGTGGGTCACTGACTAAGAAAGTATTGGAGACAGGAAATGGGCATTCCGGGACTTTTTAATGTTTGCTGGTGGGTCAGTGGCTAAGAAAGTATTGGAGCCAGGAAATGGGCATTCCGGGACTTTTTAATGTTTGCTGGTGGGTCAGTGGCTAAGAAAGTATTGGAGCCAGGAAATGGGCATACCGGGACTTTTTAATGTTTTCTGGTGGGTCACTGACTAAGAAAGTATTGGAGACAGGAAATGGGCATACTGGGACTTTTTAATGTTTGCTGGTGGGTCAGTGACTAAGAAAGTATTGGAGCCAGGAAATGGGCATACCGGGACTTTTTAATGTTTTCTGGTGGGTCACTGACTAAGAAAGTATTGGAGACAGGAAATGGGCATTCCGGGACTTTTTAATGTTTTCTGGTGGGTCAGTGACTAAGATAGTATTGGAGACAGGAAATGAGCTTACCAGCCAGGCAACTGGCATTATCAGGAGATTAGCCTTGAAATATATATCCATATTTTTCACATTTCACACTTTTACCAGACCTACGGGGGGCGATTTACTAAAACTGATGCACAAAGAATCTGGTGGAGCTGTGCACGGTAGCTAGTCTGCTTCTAACTTCATCTTGTTCAAATAAGCTTTGACAATAAAACCGGGGGGAGCTGATTGGTTATTCTGCAGAGCTGCACCAGATTTTACACCCTCCATTTTTAATAAATTTCCCCCTTTGAGTCATAATAACCTATGGGAGGCTTTTGGAGTGCATATATAAATTATGAACACAGGTTGGTGGCTCTAAAGTGAAGGACGTATTCAGAAATCAATGTAGAATCCACATCTCATACTTGATGCCTGTGTTTGTTACTTATTAAGGGATCTATGAGCAGATTCACATAGACGCATGTATACATATAGTGCCTATAAGAAGTATTCACCCCCTTGGAAGTTTTAATCTCCCACAGTGGCAAGGTAGGAGTCTAGATCTGAATCCAGTAGAGAGTTATGGCTGGACTTACCATAGTCTGTTCACTCACAATCCTCATGCAGTCAGACTGATCTGGAGCTGTCCTGTAGGGGAATGGGGGGGAGTTTCAGTGCCCAGTTATGCAAAGCTGATAAAGACCTATACACACACTGGAGGCTGTAATTGCTCCCAGAAGTGCACCTACTAAATACTAACTTTAAGGGCCCGTTAACATTGTGTTAGCACATGCTTGTTAGTGCATGTTGTGCTATTCATTAATGTGCATTGCATTAGGCCAGGCAACTCATTCAAATGGGCTGCCTAACATACCAAAAAGCACTGAAAAATGTGCATTTTCAGCAGCTCACGACACCATGTGTTAGTGTGTTTCCTTGTGCTGCAATGCAGGTGTGTTGAGAAGGCAGTGCAGTGCAAGTGCATTGATGTCAGAATGAATATTACTGCATTACACTAACACTTGTAACACATGCTACTATGCATTGCTGTAGTGCCATGGTGTGAAGGGACCCTCAGGGTCCCCATGGGCAGCTAGACAGTGGGTGGTCCTATAATTATTATTATTATACAGTATTTATAAAGCGCCAATAGTTCGCTCAGCGCTGTACATTACAAAGGGGGACAGAACATGTGACAGAACAATACCAATACAATGCAAAACATGAGGGGATCGAGGGCCCTGCTCTTTCAAGCTTACAATCTAGGAGGGAGGGGATGGTGGCACAGGAGGAGATAGCTGTGGGGGATGGAGTGGTAGGAAGAGTGGAGGAGGTCCGCAAGTTAGCAGGGGGCAGGGTAGGCTTCCCTGAAGAGATGGGTTTTCAGGGTGCGCCTAAAGGAGAGGAGAGTAGGTGATAATCTGATGGGTTGGGGCAGGGAGTTCCAGAGGATGGGTGACACCCTGGAGAAGTCCTGGAGGCGGGCATGGGAGGAGGAGACCAGGGAACTAGAGAGAAGGAGGTCTTGTGAGGAGCGGAGTGTGCGTGCTGGGCGGTACTTGGATATTAGGTCAGTGATGTAGTTCGGGGCAGTATGGTGGACAGCTTTGTACGTCAGCGTTAGGATTTTGAATTTGATCCGTTGCGCAATCGGAAGCTATAAGCACCACTTAGCTTGTAAAAGTCAATTTAAAAAGTGACTGAGCCAGGTGGAAATTTATCGGCCAAACAGTAACTGTGTCCTATCAGATGCAGTTACTGTTCAGGTACTCAGACACCCGTGGGTGTCACAATAGCCTGAATATAATATCTGATGCTGGAGAGTCCTCAATCCACATTGTTAGCGTTCCTAGGAGAAGCAATTGATTTCCTCTCTTTCAACCTGCAGGCTGCATGAGAGAATTGAGCTGTGTATGGCAGCCTTTATTGTTTGTATACCTATGCAATTG